>NC_083472.1:25863968-25893968 GCF_030014155.1 Tachysurus vachellii
TTATGATGTTTTTGACACTCATAGTGAGTCACACTGTTTAACTCATAAAATCACTTTATGTGGATAATTAATGCTGCTGTAGTGCACTCGTGAGCTGATGGCCTGTGAAGGCAGAAGCATAAACATCTTCCTAAATGTTCTTCTAACAAACTTCAACATGGACAAATTCTTCATCTTCAGCAGTTCTGATGTGATTCACCAACTAACTGGACTGTGTTAGATGAAAGAAGTGGCATGTTGGCAGATGAGATTAGGAGGAAACAGAGAGAGCGAGAACATCATTATTCTGTCTCTTGTGAGTTTGAGTGTGGTGTATTATATAAAAAACACAATCCACACACTCTTCATTACCTTAATGTAAATTTACAGGTGTGTTCTGTTCACTGTGTGTGTAATGAGAGTGAGAGTGAGTGACAGGAGCTACAGCTCATATGTCATTCATTATTTAACAGAAATCCAGGCTTCATCTCCACACACACATCTAATCCCACATTGTCAGGACTAGTCTCATTTACCCAGGAACTGAATCTCCTCACTTAATGACTTGCAAGTGAAGTATTATTGAGTCTCTTTGAAACATGGTAAGTGAATTAACCAGCGTCTGATCCTGGAGCTGAGTCGCATCGAGCATTCACACATAAAATTATTTTAAAGCCGTTTAATCTCTCAGTCAACAATAATCCATGAAACCTAGTTGTTTTCAAAAAAGCATATGAGAAGATCTCCCTCGTCCTCCAGGCCTCGTAACCTCTCTGCAGCACTGTGGCGGCATTAAAACAGCTTAATTTTTACAGTTTGATTGGACGAGACGTGCTGACGAAGTGATGCAGTTTGTGGTGAGACGCTCTTCAAACACGCATCAGGCACAATTTATTCCCAGCTTGTTTGGCGGATGAAGCAGAGTGACTCATGAAGAGCAATAATAACTTAAGCCTCATGAATAATCTTACGACTGTCCCAGATTGTGCTGTAACACAGAGAGCAAAGCATGGTGCTGTTTCATCCACAGCTAAAACCAGAAGCACTTAAGCAGAAGCAGTTCCAGCGCTCGGCATGACGCAGACTACACGTTCGAATGGATCGTTTTCTCTTTTAAACTCTATTTGAAAAGAATGTAATGGAGAACGGAAATCCAGATGACCTTCAGCTGGAATTAAACAAACCGCACTTGACTGGGTGGAATATTATTTTTAATTATTGTGTTATATCTCATTCTCAGGTAAATGTGAGAGATGGAAGTTACACCGTGTCACTGTTTTGCATTTAGGGACAGAGAGACGCTAAGACTCTGGTGTTTTATTCAAATACAAGAGGCTCGGTATGAAATGGGAGTTCAGAGATTTTAGCACTATTCCTTAAAAAAATACATGGTAATTGTGTATGAATAACCTTTAGAGAGGACAAAAACAACACTAGACGGTTTGTTGACTGTCCTCAAAACAGATATGATAACCACAGATATCTGGAGTTATTTTGTAAATGGGAATATTAGGTTATCGTATTTGTAGCATTGTTTTAAATGTGCATGGTAATATTTTTGACACCATCCAGAGTAAGATAAGCTTTATTCTCCTTGTGAATCAGGTTTCAGGGCATTTTCAGGACCTTGTTATTTTTCTGTACCGCCACCAAATTCAACCTTTTTCCACCTTTATATATTTCACAAGACTATACAGACTGTTAGTTTAATAATTCTACACAGTTAACCCTTTAAATTCCACCATCTGCATTAACCAGAGAAGATCATTTCTACTTCATATAGACAAAGATGGATGATAATGGATCGAATTAAACTGAATTGGAACTCATATGTTTTGATCTTTCTCCACTTCCTTTCTGGAGCCTTTCTGCTCTGTCTATGCCCAACGTATCCGTTAGAACTTTGGCAAGTTTATGACATCATTCTGTCTGGTTTGTATTCAGTCTTAATGTTTAATGTTTGGTTGTTTTTGGTGTTAGACTGATTTGTGGTTTTACTCTTTAAAACATGTGACCACACACCGATCCCTAAATTAACATCTTGTTCTTTTTTTAAGATTGATATATAACCTTTTTCTGTTCTTTTGGACTAGGTGAAGGCCAATGATGCTGATGTCGGAGACAACGGCATGCTCACATACACTATCCATCTGCCATCGCCCCAGGTCCAGCGCCTCCTCAGCATCGATCGAAACACTGGCATCATCTACGTCAAAGGTCCAGTGGACCGTGAGGATGTGAATTTGCTGAAATTCTACGTCCAAGCTAAAGACAACGGCCCACAGCCCAAGACCTCCAAAGTCCTGGTGACCATCACAGTGAAAGACAAGAATGACAATGAACCGTCCATCTGGATCCGTGGATTTGCTCTGGTGGCTCATGAGGACGGAATTGCTAACATTTCTGAGGACATGCCTGTAGGAACTCCAGTGGCTCTGGTGGAAGTGACGGATCGAGACGAGGGTGAAAATGCAGTGGTGACTTGTGTGGTGGCGGGAGATGTACCTTTTCAGCTTCGTTCAGCATCCGACACAGGAAGCCGGAGGAAGTATTTCCTGCAGACAACAACACCACTGGATTATGAACGGGTCAAAGAATACAGGATTGAGATTGTAGCTGTTGATTCAGGAAACCCAGCCCTTTCCAGCACCAACTCACTAAAGGTCCAAGTAACAGATGTGAATGATAACGCTCCAGTTTTCTCTCCCTCTGTGTATGAGGTGGAATTTCCAGAGGAGAATCAGCCACGTGATAAAGTTTTGGATGTAGCAGCCACTGATGCAGACAGTGGCACCAATGCAGAACTCACATACAATATTATCTTAGACTCAGCCATCAAGGGGCTCTTCGAAATCAACCGTAATACAGGAGAGGTCAGAGTGATGGACCAGTTAGACCGTGAACAGAGAGAACGCTATGAGTTTCACGTTGAAGCCTCTGATAAGGGGGTTCCCAGCATGAGGGGAACTGCAACAGTGGTGGTTAATGTCCTTGATCGCAATGACAATGATCCCAAGTTTATGCTAAGTGGCTACACTTTCTCTGTGCTGGAAAACATGCCTGCGCTCAGTCCAGTGGGAATGGTCACTGTCACGGATGTGGACAAAGGTGAAAATGCTCAGGTTCATTTATCGGTAGAACCAGACAACGGCAAGTTTGTGATTCAGAACGGCACATGTACTATCCTCTCAAGAATTTCCTTTGATCGAGAAAAGGAAAGTACCTACACATTCCGTCTGAAAGCTGTAGATGGAGGTGATCCTCCTCGTTCGTCTTATGTGGGAATTACAATAAACGTCCTAGATGAAAATGATAATGCCCCTTTCGTCACCAAACCTTCTAACTCCTCATACAAGTTCCTCCAACCACTAACAAGCCCAGATACACGTGTGGAGAAAGTGGAAGCAGAGGACATTGACACAGGATCGAATGCTGAGTTAGAATACACCATCATGGGTGGAAACCCTCATGGACTTTTTCGCATTTCTCCAACAAGTGGTGAAATAACACTTATCAAAGAATTCACAAGGAAGCATAATGGCCTTCACCGCCTGGTCGTAAAAGTCAGTGACTTGGGAAAACCTGCCAAGCACACCATCGCACTGGTCCACATCTTTGTAAATGAGACAATAGGAAACATCACACTGGTGGAGTCACTAGTTGGCCACAGCCTCTACACTCCTCTGGATAGGGACATTGCTGGTGACCCAGAATACGCCCGCGTCCAGCAGAGCAACATTGTGTATGGAAGCCTGGCAGGCATTGCTGGGGTCATCCTGGTCATTGTGGTGGTGGTTGTTATCCAGCACCGTCTGCAGAAGGGACCCAAAAGTGGATACCAAGCAGGGAAGAAAGAATCCAAAGATCTCTACACACCCAAGCAAGGAACCAAAAGCAGCAAGGGCAAAAAGAGCAAAAAGGGCAAATCTCCAAAACCAGCAAAGTCCTTAGAGGAGGATGAGGAGGCAAGTCTTCAGAAAGGCTTAAACTTCAATCTGATGAGTGACAATGATAGTCCCAGGATACATCTGCCCCTCAATTATCCTCCTGGAAGCCCAGATTTGGGGAGACACTATCGTTCTAACTCCCCTTTGCCTTCCATTCAGCTGCAGCCACAGTCCCCTTCAGCGTCCAAAAAGCACCAGGCTGTTCAGGATCTTCCGGCTACAAACACCTTCGTAGGGACCGGAGACAGCAACTCGACTGGTTCTGATCAGTATTCGGATTACAGCTACAAGACCAACCCTCAGAAATACAGCTCCAAACAGGTAGGAGATCATTTCCAAAGCATGGCGGGGTATCACACCAATATTCTGTGGACTAAGGGGATGTATTAGGGTCTTGGACTGAAATCCAAACCAAAGCTATCATGAAAACCTCAAATATGGTGTGCAAACTGATCATATGTCAGGACTCATTTTATTCATGAAGATTTAAGAATCATTGTCACTTTAGATTCAGCTTCATGCCACTTTCTGCTATCTCTTTTTTCTTATAATGAAGGATACAACATTGGCTTTGTTCGATTTATTTTTAATTGATATGAAGAATTATTAAACCTTTAGGTTTACTGCTTTATCACTGCTTTCACTTGTTTGATGATTAAAACTGCTCAATCAAAGGGGCATAAAAAGGGCACAAAGGTGTGAACTAAGGTGAATAATGTTTAAACATAAAGCACACTTAACACACACTTTGTCACTTTAATTACCTGGTCTTTATTTTGTTGGAACCAAAGTAAATTGTTTATAGAGATTAACGGTTTGTAACACTCACAAACAAAAAGTGCCGGGCTTCATTAAAACTACATACGTGAGGACATTTTGTCTAGAGACTATAATGGGAAATAGCATCTTATTGTGCATCACAAGCTCGAGTTTTAAACTGTGAATCATGCCGTTTGGCTTTATGTGTGTGCTAAGAGTCGGTTAGATGATTTACTTCAGTATTCAGCACTGTATTTGGAGTATTGAGCAGGATGAATCTTTTAAACAAGACAACATGACACAGTGCCACATTTATATTCAGCTTCAAAAAGCAAGCCAGAAATATTCCTGGGACTCATTAGTGAGTCAGTGATTGTGCACAATGTACATAACAGTAATAAAGTTATTGTTGTTTATTTATGCTACATATTCTCAGTCGAGAGCTTTTACACTAGCAGCTGGTAAAAATTCACACAGTGTGAACCACCAAGCCTTAAATGCACAATAGACTTGTTTGTGCACAGAGACAGAAACAGAAAAAAGACAAACGATGAAAAGTGACAGGTTTAAGGTGAGGACTTTGTGTCTGTACTGAGCGTAATGATCTCCTGTCAGATTAAACCACCAGGAGGCCGCAGGAAAAAATATGAATGTAATTGAGTATGCACCATGGGGGTGAGCAGGGTTCACACACACACACACACACACACACACACACACACACACACACACTGTGTGCCTTATAGGCTGTCTGTAATCGTGTGTTAGCTGAATGGATTTTAAATTGCACACAGTCCCATTTCTGTTCTGTTTTTTTCTCATCATGTGATTTATTTGAATATTATTCCATCAGTTATTCATGACACTGTATGTTTGTGTGTAAATATTTTTTATAGAATTAAAAGGAAATTCCTATTTCAATAAAAACAAGTTAAAGTTCTAATATGGCTGTGCATTTGTGGATCTGACTGTAAGCAGAGTCTGAAATGAAATCTTAAGGTACTTATTAAGGTACTTAAGGTAATTATTCTTTATTGTGTATTATTTTTTTATCTCATCACCAACATTAATAACATTCACACGTTTGAATCCATTCACACAAAACATCAGATGTTTGACACCAAGTCTAGTTTTTATTTCCTAGTCCTTAAGAATTAGCAGCACCACCACAATAACACAGTGTTTAAAGCTCCACATTTTTTAGACGACACACTCCTTCTTCTCCTTCACCGTTCTCTCGGGTTCCTTCACTGGAGAATTGTTTGCATTAATTTAGGGAGCATAATGGATTTAGTTTGCTTTTCACATAAACACCTACACAGTGGGCGTGTCCCAAACCACACACACTCTAAACACTAATAAACACCATCAGCGGCCCACTGTGCATGTCCTCGGGTTGTTCTCTTTCCCACAGGGTTCTACAGTGCAAAACACCACAGTGCCACAATTATACACTGGTTAGAACAAACTAGAACTGCTCAGGTTCTGCTGGTGCCCTAAACCTATCCCTCGTTCCCTACAGCACACACACAGGGATGTTGAGGAGTCGAAGGTGACCAGTGCTGCACGTTTACTGTTTTTATTTAACATTGTGTGAATTATTAACTCTACACTTCACCTTTGTACTCAAACACACAACACAAACAGACGTTTATATTCCACCCGTCTGCTGCATAGGCCTCGTCTGTTTGTCTTTCACTTTACTCATTCGTCAAACACACACACACACACACACACACACACACACACCCACACACACACACACACACACACAAACACACAGTCTGGAGAGTTGGTGATTGTGTGTTTAGTGCAGGTTATGTCTCTGTTCCCGTTTTATGTGACTCAATTGGTTTCTTGTTGGCTGGTGGCAAATAGCACACACGCACACACACACACACACACACACACACACACGCACGCACGCACACACACACACACACACACACACACACACACACACACACATACACACACACACACACACACACCATTCTTTTCCCTGGCCTTACAGGCCATTGAAATTCCAACAACGTGTTCTGTTTTAAGAGCGCTGTTGTCTTGGAAACGGAATGACTGTGTGTGTGTGTGTGTGTGTGTGCGTGCGTGCGTGCGTGCGTGTGTGCTGAGTCACAAAGAGCAGGTGGAGATGGATTGTAGGTGAAAGAGGATAAAGAGGACTTCATATTTATTTATTCACACACCACACACACACACACACACACACACACACACACCGCTGTGTCCCCTTTGATTTTTCTTTTCTTCCTGTGAAAGGAGGATTACTGTACCTTAAGTTCATCATGACCTCTTACAGATCTGCTGCTCACAGATAAGACAGATCACAGCATAGATGTTGAAACACTTAAAGCTACAGTGCCACCTGAAACACACACACACACACACACACACACACACACACACACACACACGACACAGATGGATGGCATGTTTTGTTCATAGAAATTGACACACCTGAGTCCTCCAAACATGTTCAGGAATTCCATCAACACTGAGGTTCTCATCTGCTCCAAAACAGCACTAAGGCTGTGTTCTAAATCTTACCTTAGACACTACTCCCTACGAGTGGAGCACATTATCTCACTACCTCACTGTGTAACACGTCACCTCACTATTTCACAGAGCTTTAATTCTCATATAACAGGCTCTAGGATGTAAAGTTAAGAGTTCAGGACTGCACAATGTTTATGAGCATTGAGTAAAACATTGTAGACTTCATGGGTTTGGGTTGACATCATAGATAAGCCAAAGAACACTGACTCTGCTACACACACACACACACACACACACACACAGACAAAGGAGGCATTTTACATCTGTGTAATCTGTACATTCCTGAGAGACCAAATCAGTTAGCACACACAAATCACCTGTGTGTGTGTGTGTGTGTGTGTGTGTGTGTGTGTGTGTGTAGCAGGGTCCAGTGAATTTCAGTATATGTAGTTCATGTGGATATATAAAACACACTATATTAATAAAAGTAGTCACACTTTTAGTTAAAACTCTTGTGGTACTAAATCTAGTTGAGGTTCTAGATCATATTTGTGTTCTTGTTCTTTTAGGGTCTTGTTTTGATTCGATTTGATTATTATTATTATTATTACTATTATTATTATTATTATTATTATTATTATTATTATTATTATTAATTATAAATAAAAGCATTTAGAATAGAAAGTTTAAAATTCCATTTCTGTTTATTAGCAGAGGTCCAGTGATCAGGGATCAGGGATCAGGGATCACCTGCACATGATCCAGTAGATCTTTCACTGTTTATTCTTTATGTGAAACTTGTTCTAAAGCACTTATCAGTGTCTATAGATCTCACTGTGGCTCAATCTTTGCTTTCTTTATTGGATCTAGCAGCTCTTCTCCAGATGTATCTGCTTCTAGATTTGGGTTTTTATTCAAATCTGTTGCTGTGGTCAGTTTTATTTGTTGTAGTTCTGAGATGTGGATGGATGTAAAATCCTCCTGTGGTTCATGAATCAGTTTAGTGAGGTGTGCTGTGTGTATGAGGAGAACAGTGTGTTTGGAATAAATGTTTAATTAAAATTGATGGTGTGTTTCAGTATCTTTGTAGTGCATGTGTGTGTTTGTGTGTTTGTGTGTGTGTGTGTGTGTGTTTGTGTGTGTGTGTTTGTGTGTGTGGCCAGGTGTGATTTCAGCAGATGCCAGATGACAATAGCGGATGGCCTTGAGGGAGGAGCAACATCAAGCTGTTTCTCTCTTACACACTTGTGCACACGCACACACACACACAAACACACACATGCACACACACGCACACATACACACACATGCACACACACACAAACGCACAAATGCACACACACGTACATACACGCACGCATGCACACACACGCACACACACAAACGCACACATGCACATACACGCACACGCACACACACACACGCACGCACACACACGCATGCACACACACGCACACACACGCACACACACACACACACGCACGCATACACGCACACACACAAACGCACACACGCACACACATGCACGCACACACAAACGCACACACACACACACACATATTGCCTGTAAAACCATAACCATTAGCCATCTCAGAACATCAAAGTGGTTCCAGAACACGGTTCTAAATTCACGGACGGACGGACGGACGGACGGACGGACGGACGGACGGACGGAGACGGTCTATAGATGTTACCAGAAGTAAAACCAAGACCAGACTGAACCTCTGAACTGGAAGCAGTGTGACAAACATCACCAGTTAGCTATAAATAGCACTACATGAGGGCGCCAATGACAAGTGCGTGCGTGCGCGCACACACACACACACACCATATGTTAGCAGCCTGGCACAATCACAACACACACCTGCTTTGTGGACAGGTAGTCAGCTCAGATGTCAAAGGTCACTCAGGGTCATTTGCAGGTCACAGGAGGTAATATTTCTACCACATTCTAGCTTGAATTTTACATATTTATATATTTGAAGTGTGTGTGTGTGTGTGTGTGTGTGTGTGTGTGTGTGTGTGTGTGTGTGTATTTGCCACCAGTCAAGAAGAAGCCAATTCAGTTACATAAAACAGAACAGAGACAACATGCACTAAACACACAATTACCAACTCCCCAGACTCCACACACACACACACACACACACACACACACACACACACACAGGGTGTACATAGTGGGTCAGTGGTTTTTGATAATGATTGTAAGTCAGTAACTGAAGATTTTACATGTATAGTGTGATTAAAGTGTTTCTTTATGAAATAGAACCTCTGTGGTTTTATTGTGTTAATGTTTTATTAACACACTCTGCTGCACACACTCCACTTTATTAGTTTTTAGCTTAGGGTTTAAATATATTACTATTCATACCAAATTATTTTACTGTATGAAAACTTAAAAAGCTAAAAATGAGACGCCGTACTTTGCTGAATTCTCAAATAGTTGAAAGTTTGTTTAAGCTTTTAATCTTTTTATGCTTTAAAATGAATGTTTTTTATTTAAACATTTCTTTAACAAGCATTTTAAAACTGCTCACACACTCGACACTCTACAGACACAAACTTCACCACTTTATCCAGGCTTACTGTGTAAATTCAGAGGTGTGTTAAGGTTCTTACTTATCACTGTACAAGATCCTGATAAACTCCTGGGCTGAAATCTCTAGTACACAGTGTGAGACAGTGTGAGACAGTGTGTAAAACAGTGTACAAATGTGTGACAATGTGTGTAACACTGGGCGAATGTGTGAGAACGTGTGAGACAGTAAGAATGTGTGTGACAGTGTGAGATGTGTGAGACAGCGTGAGATGTGTGAGACAGCGTGAGATGTGTGAGACAGTGTGAGATGTGTGAGAATGTGAGAGACAGTGTGCGAATGTGTGAGACAGTATGAGACAAGTGTGAGACAGTGTGAGATGGTGTGAGTGTGAGATGGTGTGAGAATGTGTGTGACAGTGTGCGAATGCATGAGAATGCGTAAGACAGTATGAGACAAGTGTGAGACAGTGTGAGATGGTGTGAGTGTGAGACAGTGTGAGATGGTGTGAGAATGTGTGTGACAGTGTGCGAATGGGTGAGAACGCGTAAGACAGTATGAGACAAGTGTGAGACAGTGTGAGACAGTGTGAGATGGTGTGAGTGTGAGACAGTGTGAGATGGTGTGAGAATGTGTGTGACAGTGTGCGAATGGGTGAGAATGCGTAAGACAGTATGAGACAAGTGTGAGACAGTGTGAAGCCCGTCCACTCTTTGACTGGAAAGGATGTAAGAATTTCACTTTGTAAAGTAAAATAAACAATGAACAGAGGATTCGAATCCAAATTAGCTACAGTAGCTACATGTCTGCAAGCTGTTATTCATCCTTAATTTCTCTCTGTGTCACATCGCACCTTGAGGTAAAGTACAATGAGACATTATGGAGACGTTCTCTCTGCTGCCGTTCAACAAACCGCTCGTCTTTTTAATCACACAATTTGTTTACATTTATCCATCACCACCAGCATATCTGTAGTTGTCCTGTGAGTTTGATCTCCTCCTAGACACTGAGATCAGAACTTTACCATCATCTGTCTCAGATTTCCTGATATTGATATAAAGATCACATCCTGAGTAAAAGAGATTAAATCACAACTTCTTCTGTACTGTTCTTCATCTGAAATCTGACCTGAGAGCTTTAGTAGATTAGTTGTTCTGGTTGTTGTGTATTTTACAGTGTGTATTAGGACACTCCATATGTGAGAACTTTAAGTTCCAAATGTTCTTTGAAGAACTGCATCATGGTGTCAGTAGAGATTAGTATGAGAGATTGTGTGTGTGTGAGAGAGAGAGAGAGAGAGAGAGAGACATAGAGAGAGAGAGAGAGAGAGAGAGAGAGAGAGAGAGAGACAGAGAGAGAGAGACAGAGAGAGAGACAGAGAGAGAGAGAGACAGAGAGAGAGAGACAGAGAGAGAGAGAGAGAGACAGAGAGAGAGACAGAGAGAGAGTGAGAGAGAGAGAGACAGAGAGAGAGACAGAGAGAGAGAGTTAGAGACAGAGAGAGAGAGACAGAGAGAGAGAGACAGAGAGAGAGAGTTAGAGACAGAGAGAGAGAGACAGAGAGAGAGAGACAGAGAGAGAGAGACAGAGAGAGAGAGTTAGAGACAGAGAGAGAGCATTAGCACCTAATTTATCTTCATACCCAGATTTTTAGCTTTCACCATGATTTTTTTCTAAAAGTTTCGAGAGCAGATATGAAGATGTGTAGTCATGAGTATCTGATGTTGGTTGTTTGTCTAAAATAATGACACCAACATCATTCTGCACTCAGAACTGTTCATCAGGTCACTGTTCTAAAAATATCTTTTATATGTGCCTTCATTTATTTTCCCCATAATGCAGTTATACAAAACATTTGTTATAAAATCATCCTTTTAAAATATAATAAATTCAGATCCTGAGTCCGATTTTGTTGCTATAGTTTACAACGTCAGACTGACGGTCGACGTGTTTTTATTTTTTATTTTTGCCTGAATTATTGACAGATTATTAATTTGCTAAACAAAGTGCTCACTGATAGGTTCTTCTTCCTGAGGGATATTAGAGGGGTGTGTGTGTGTGTGTGTGTGTGTGTGTGTGTGTGTGTGTGTGTGTGTGAGGAACTCATAGCTCATTCCTTAAGCAGCAGTGGGATCCTGAGGGGTTTAATTAGGTGTCGTTTTTAATGTAGTGTCCTTGGAGATTAGGCAGGACGGAGAGCGTACGGCACGTCTGCCTCCCAAAACGTTCTGCTAGCATCCTTTAATTAACACACACATACATACGCACACACACACCCCCCACACACACATCTCTTTCTCTCTCTCTCTCTCTCTCTCTCTCTCTCTCTCTCTCTCTCTCTCTCTCTCTCTCGCGCTCGCTCGCTCCCTTTCTCTCTGTCATAAATGAGTGTGTCCATGCAGCCCTGGGATTGCTGTGTGACAGATGAGCTCAGCCTCAAATTTTATCTCTCCCTCGCCGTTGTAAACACTGCACAATAAATGACTGGGTTGGGGGGGTTGGGGGGGGGGATCATCAACAGGACAACAAATACAAATTGTGTGAAACTTTTACTAATCTTCATGTAGTCCTTAACATTAAACACATTTTAATTTGAAAAGATTATAGTCTAATGTTAGCCAGCCTGCTAGCACATGTGATTCTTTGTTCCTGGAATAACACTAATTAGCATGCTAAGCTAGCTGGTTAATGACATTTCAACATTTTCAAAATCTGATTTCTCCTGGTGTTAATGTCTCAACTAAGCTGAATAAGGAGCTAGTTTACCAGCATTGTTAAGTAAAAAGTAACACCCTGAGACAACGTGTTCTTACTGACATGTTAAAACACTGAGACATAATATTTCTGAGACGTTATACCATTGAGCCTTTAGAACACTGAGATGTTAGAACACTGAGATGTTAGAACACTGAGACAGTCTGGTTGTGAGGGCCAGAATGCTTCTGTACCTTTTTTCTGGATGGCAGGATAGTGAAGAGTGTGTGCAAGGGGTATGTGGTGTTAAGAGTGTGTGTGAGGGGTGTGTGAGGGGTGTCTGTGGGGTGAAGAGTGTGTGTGGTGAAGAGTGTGTGTGAGGGGTGTGTGAGGGGTGTCTGTGGGGTGAAGAGTGTGTGTGGTGAAGAGTGTGTGTGAGGGGTGTGTGTGTGGTGAAGAGTGTGTGGGAGGGGAGTGTGTGGTGAAGAGTGTGTGAGATGGAGAGTGTGTGGTGAAGAGTGTGTGTGAGGGGTGTGTAAGGACATCCACAATGCTGTTGGCTTTTCGAATTCCATGATAGAGGGAAGAGAGACTCCAATGATCTTCTCAGCTGTCCTCACTAACCGCTGCAGGGTTTTGTGATCTGAGATGGTGCAGTTCCCAAACCAGACGCAGCTGCTCACAATGCTCTTGATGGTCCTTCTGTAAAACGTTGTCAGGATAGGGGGAGGGAGATGTGCATCTCAGCCTTTGTAGGAAGTAGAGATGCTGTTGGTCTTTCTTGGTGATGGAGCTGGTGTTGAGTGACCAGGTGAAATTCTCTGCTTGATGAACACCAAGAAATTTGGTGCTCTTGACGATCTCTATGGAGGATTTGTTGATGTTCAGAGGAGAGTGGTCACTTTGTGCTCCTCTGAAGTCAACAACCATCTCTTTAGTTTTATCAACATTCAGAGACAGGTTGTTGGCTCTACACCAGGCAGTTAGCTGTTGCACCTCCTCTCTGTATGCTGACTCGTCGTTCTTACTGATGAGACCCAGCATGGTCATGTCATCTGTGAACTTGTCGTAAGTCAGCAAAGTGAACAGCAGTGTGCTGAGCATGCAGCCCTGAGGGACTCCCTGAGATGCTGTTACCTATTCAAACTCATTGAGGTCTCTCAAGTCCAGGATCCAGTTGCAGGGGGAGTTGTACAGGCCCAGCAGGCCCAGCTTCTCAGTCAGGTGCTGTGGGATGATTGTGTTGAATTCTTAACTGAAGACTATGAACAGCATTCGTACATACATGTCTTTATTGTCCAGGTGGGTGAGGGCCAGATGAAGGGTCGTGGCAATGGCATTGTCCATAAAGCAGTTTGGCTGATATGCAAACTGTATGGGGTTCAGTGAGGGTGGTAGATGGGTTTGAAGTGCCTCAAAACGAGTCTCTCAAAGTACTTTGTCACGATTGGTGCGAGTGTGACCAGACGTGTGTGAGGCATGACATTGACTTCTTTTGCACGGGGATGATGGTGGTTGTCTTGAGGCACATAGAAACAACAGCACTGCTCAGGGAAATGTTAAACAGATAGCAGATGTCTTCACTGACAATCACTAGCTGTTCAACATTTCCCTGAGCAGTGTTGTTGTTCTGAGCATTCCATGAGCACCCTGCCAGGAATGTTATCTGGTCCATGGGTGTGTTGTCTGGTTCTTCCATTGGTTAACTCTACATAGATGGTCATTTGGGGTTTTCCATGCTGCTACGTTGTTCCACACCTCAGACAGAGCATAGAAGTCATTTAGCACATCTGGGGTGAGGTGTCACTGACAAAGACAGGTGAAGCTGTCTTGTAGTTCGTAATTGCTGGGATGCCATGCCAGATGCACTGAATGTCTCTGCTGTCCTGTGGATGTGGATTCTCTGGGCGTGTACGCACTTTGCTGCTCTGATGGCTCAGGACAGTTTGGCCCTCGCTATTCTTAGGGCCGTCCTGTCCCCTGCTCTGAAGTCTCAAGACTTAGCATGGCACGCACTTTAGCAGTCATCCACGGTTGGAGCATGTGGTGATGGTCTTGAAGACGGACACATCATCAATGCACTTGCCGATGTCATTGGTCACTGATGCCGTGTACTTCTCCAAGTTGGAATCACCATTGGCTGCAGCCTCCCTGTACATGTTCCAGTCAGTGCACTCAAAACAGTCCTGAAGAGCAGAGGTGGCTCCTGCCTCCCAGGGTTTCACCTGCTTCAGGTGAACCGGTTTAGAGCATCTGACAAGTGGTCTGGAATTAGCATAACAGTGATGTGGCCTGAGTGTCTGAGATGGGTGACTGTGGTAAAAACCGTGGTGAATTCCCCTGGTAAATAAAATGGCTGCATCTAACAGTCACAAACTCCACTAACAATGAACAGTAGCTAGAAACAAGCACAGAGATATTACAACTACACACACCACCACCACAAGTCTTACTACACAGATCCCATCCAGCTGAATGGCGAGTCTGGGACTCTGTCTCTGATCTAGATCTCCGTAAAAACAAAAACGCAGCAGTTTCTAAACTCACCGCGTTGTTCGCTCAAGTCGGATGTAGTCGGGTTTATTGTCCATTGAGCAAACATTTGAGAGTAGAATGGACGGGAAAGCCAGCCGGCTAGGGTTTGTTTTTAGCCTAGCACGGACATCCGCTAGCTGAGCGCGCTTCTGCTTCCTTCTCCCGGTCACCGGCGTCAGGCAACGCCAAGGTCTGGAGGCCTGGTCTCCGCAGCAAGCTGAGGTCATGAAGCCTTTCCAACACATCATTGTGCAGGTTGGTTGTTGCACGATTTCTGTACTTTAATAAAGTCTTGCGGTCGTATACATGAACTCTGTCTCTGGGATTACGATTATTTTAATCAGTTTCTCTATTATTATAGAAACTATAACATATTCAACATGAATATAGAACAAAGATTAATAAAAAGTTAGTCTTTTCAGTTCAAATGTGTTTTAAAAGTTTACACGGTTCCAGCTGAAAACATCTAAAATTTTACCGCCTGTATGTGTGTGTGCACGTGTGTGTGTGTGTGTGTGTGTGTGTGTGTGTGCACATGTGTGTGTGTGGGGGGGATCTTTCTTAAAAGCACTGATGTAGATTTTGTTCTCTCAGTTCTGACTGGGTGAAAGAGCTGAAGATTTTTAAAAGTGTGTGTGAAGAACCCACACACACACACACACACACACACACACAGCCCCTGAAGGCACTCATGAAAGCGTGACATTTATCCACTCTGCTTCTGAAGCGTTTAGTTTACGGCCCTTAAATCTGCCCTCTGTTCTTGCTGTTGTGTGTGTGTGTGTGTGTGTGTGTCCTTTCTTCACACACTAATATGCCAATATTTGTTAAAAGATACTGTATAAATAAGAATGTGTAATATTTTTGGATACACTTTTGATCAACTGCAGTATTGAATTGATTCACCACTACATTTGTGTCCATAAGTATTGGCACCCGTTATTAGGAGTTCAACTTGATACACTGCAGTGAGTCAGATGTTGGATTTCTGCTGATGTGCTGATGGATTTCCATCTGTTAATCTATCTGTTCATTTCATTTCACTGCTCAGGATCTTTACTGCAGCACTTGTTCTCTCTTTATTGTCTGTCTGAAACTTTCTGTCCCTCCAGATTTGTTCTAAATTGCACTACAACATCTCTGTCTCTCAGCTCTGGGATGTGACACATTACACTGCTGCGTCTCCTGTCACTGTACTGAACTTCATAACTTCATCAAACACACAGAAGAACAGGACACTGATGACCACAACCAAATACACAAAGTTCTTTACAAGTTTGTTATTGTGTCAGCATTCTATACAATTATACACTCTGTGTGTATGTGTGTGTGTGTGTGTGTGTGTGTGTGTGTGTGTTTGTCACAGGGTAAATTCCATTTCACACTCATATGAACACAAAAGAAGTTAGACAGAGAGACAAACAGAACATATAGACAGTTAGAGACAGTCAGACAGACAGAATGATAAAGAGACAAACAGGAAATATAAACGATTAAAGAGACGGACAGATAGATAGAGAGACAGAGCGACAGAAGACACATTTCCTCCAAGTTCTTTTCCATCTTCCATCAGATTTGCAGTTTTGTGAGATTAGTGAATGCAGCTTGGCTAATGGAAGCCAAATAAGGCTTAGTGTACACACTCACACACACATACACTCATACACACATACACTCACACACATACACTCACACAAACACACGTACATACAAACTCACGCACACATACACTCACACACACAAATACACTCACACACATATACTCACACACAAAAAATACACTCACACAAACACACGTACATACAAACTCACGCACACATACACTCACACACACAAATACACTCACACACACATATACTCACACACAAAAAATACACTCACACAAACACACGTACATACAAACTCACGCACACATACACTCACACACAAATACACTCATACACACATACACTCACACACAAAAAATACACTCACACAAACACACGTACATACAAACTCACACACACATACACTCACACACACAAATACACTCACACGCAAAAAATACACTCACACAAACACACATACATACAAACTCATGCACACATACACTCACACACACAAATACACTCACACACACAAATACACTCACACAAACACACGTACATACAAACTCACACACACATACACTCACACACACAAATACACTCACACACACCTACACTCACACACAAATACACTCACACAAACACACGTACATACAAACTCACGCACACATACACTCACACAGATATACACACACACATACACTTACACACATATACACACTCACACACACATACACTCACACACACACATACACTCACACACACATACACTCACACACACACATACACTCACAAACACATACACTCACACACACAAATACACTCACACACACAAATACACTCACACAAACACACGTACATACAAACTCACGCACACATACACTCACACACATATACACACTCACACACACATACACTCACACACATATACACACTCACACACACATACACTCACACACACATACACACACACACATACACTCACACACACATACACTCACACACACATACACTCACACACACATACATAATCACACACATACTCACACACAAACACACATACATACACACTCACACAATTACACACATACTCACACACACACACACATACTAACACATACTCATACACTCTCAAAACACACACACTCACACTCTCACACACTCATACATAAACAGACACATATAGACACTCACACACACATACACACTCACACACACACACACACACACACACATACACACTCACACACATACAAACTCACACATACTCACACACATACACACACACTTATACACATACATACTCACTCTCTCACACACATTCACACACTCACTCACACATACTCATACACTCTCACACACATATACTCACACACACACTCACACACACATACACATACACATACAGACTCACTCACACATATACTCACACACACATACACACTCACATACTCACACACATATACTCACACACATACACATATACACTCATACACACACACTCACACACATACACACACTCACACACACATACATACTCACACTCACACACACATATACACTCACACACATACACACTCACTCACATACACACACACACACTCTCACACACACATAAAATAACATATATACTCACACACACTCACACATTCAAACACATACACACTCTCACACTCACATACACATACAAACTCATACAAACACACTCACACTTACACACAGTGCATAGGTAGTGAAATAAGAATTTAAAAAATAAACAGAATTCAGCAGTAAGCATTTTAATATCATAGAGCTGAACACACACTCACACACTCATAAACGCCTGTAATCCAGGACTCTCAGAGAGAGAAATGTATCTAAGTAAGAGATTCAGATTCAACTCTCTACACACACACAGCTCATGTTCAGTAAGAGAGGAATTAAATGAGCAATGTTAAAATTAGATTTAGAACACAGCCAGTCTATCATTTAGATATGTCTTACAGTGTTGAGTAAGTGATCTGAAAACTCGATTTGGAACACAGCCACTGTATCGGGGTTATAAAGTAGAGTCAGTGCTCTGCTCTGTCATGCTCTTTAGTGTCGGATTTGAGAAGCAGCCACAAAGATGAATGCACCTAACCTTTATTTGTGACATTATTATCAACAGAAATATAACAGCACTGTCACGCTCTCTCTCTCTCCCTCTCTCTCTCTCTCTCTCTCTTTCTTTCTCTATCTCTCTCTCTCTCTCTCTCTCTCTCTCTCTCTCTCTCTCTCGCTCTCTGTCTGTCTCTTTCTCGCTCTCTGTCTGTCTCTCTCGCTCTGTCTCTCTCTCTATTGGTCTCTCTCTCTCTCTCTCTCTCTCTCTCTCTCTCTCTCGCTCTCTTATGCACTTTATTCCACACCTCCTCACTGCAGTAGGAGGTTCTTCTGTGCTAGAACATGAAGTAGTCATCAGGTCTTGTGTTTCAGATAAAGAAAATGTTAGATGTAGTTTATTTCTCTTATTAACCTAAAGAGGAGAATAAAGAGGAGAATAAAGAGGAGAATAAAGAGGAGCTGGTGGCTGAATGACTGTTTAAAGCTGCTATAATGTGCATGACAACAGGAAGTAACTCAGAGGGACCAGTCAGTGTAAACACCTCCCACTGCTGTGTCTCCTCCCTCTTATAGTGTTATAGTGAAGAGTCAATCCACAAGCAGATTAGACACCGCAGAGCTAAGATCTGATTTAACCTGTTTCACAATGTTACTGTAAATAAATAAAAGATTTATATAGAGAAATAGTTGTTTATAAATAAATTTGCAATCATTTAAATAGCTGTAGATTAAGAGGAATAAAACACTTCTGATGTTAGAAGAAAATAATCAACGAGCATGTGACTACATCTCACATATCAATCTGCATCTTCACTGTTTCACTAAACTCAAAACTACCTAAAGAAAATAAAACAGGAAACAGTTCACGATTTAATGTTTTTATCACATCTACTAATCCATGCTAACTTTATAATTCTGTGCTCTTTTCTTAATGTAGACATTTAAATCTTAGTTTCTTTTACTGTTGCTAGTCTAGCTGATTGTGTAGTTGAAGTAAAATAGGAGTCTGAACATCACACTACAGTTCAGTGTGAGATTAACACACACCAACAGATTTATTAATATATTCTCAAGAGTGTGTGTGTGTGTGTGTGTGTGTGTGTGAGAGAGATCCCATGCTGTGAGAACATCACCTCAGAAGTGACAGAGTAGAAAATTTTGGTTTTCCAGGACACTTTCATGACACACATTACTGACTAACCTGAGAGTGAAAGTGACAGGAGGAGTGTGTGTGAGATGCCGAGCCAGTGTAGTTCAGTGGCGTGTCATTCATCCTCCTGAGAGCTGTGTGTGTGTGTGTAGTAGGGGGCAGTGTGTGTGTAAAGGGGGCAGTAATTGAGTTCTGATAGAGTTTGAAGGGTTTTGGAGAAATACGCATCACTAACCCTCTCTCTCACTGTTCACACTCCATTTACCTCCACATATCACTCTCTCACTCTCCACTTCCTGTGTGTGTGTGTTCCTCTTGTCTGAGTAAGAATCTCAGCTCATGGTCATGGTCTGAAATGTCAGCTCAAGTCAGGGACCATATAAATTTGCTACAAAAGAGGTTTGCTAGCTAATCAGCTAATGAGCATAACACTGATAGCATATCACACACACACACACACACACACACACAGTTATCCTGTGTCACCTAAGGGAGGGTTCTACACTGTAACTGATTGGAAGTGGGAGGTGTTTACACTATAAGAGGGAGGAGACACAGCAGTGGGAGGTGTTTACACTATAAGAGGGAGGGCACACAGCAGTGGGAGGTGTTTACACTATAAGTGGGAGGAGACACAGCAGTGGGAGGTGTTTACACTATAAGTGCAGCATAGACCCGTCTGTCTGATTACTTATCTGTCTGTCTGCCTGTCTTCATATGTCTTTCTGTCTCCCTGTCCGTCTGTCCTGTGCCTGTCTGGTGAAACAGGAAGTGTGTAAGAGCCACATGGGATTGTGGGTCGATCTCTGAGCTGTCAGAAGGTTGTATGATCAATATCACTGCGCAGTCTACGCCATGCCAGACGTGTATCACCGTAGTAACGCTTCCACAGGGAGATTAGTATTGATGCTGTGTGTGTGTGTGTGTGTGTGTGTGTGTGTGTGTGTGTGTGTGTGTGTGTGTATACTAACTACTGTTAGCTACTACTGTGTGCATAATGACATTGATATGCAAACCCATGTTATAGATACACTCACACACACACACACACACACACACACACACACGGAACTAATAGACAGACAGAGAAGAGGCTAATCCCTGCCTATGATAACCTGCACCTGTCTCACTCTCAGTCTGTCTTTTCCCAAGCACAGGTCTTTATCCAAACATTCTTTCCGTCCTGTTTTTGCCTTCATTCCTTCTGGCTTTTTCTCTTTATTTTCTCCTGTTTTTCAAGTTTTCTTTTTATCTATCCATCTTTATTCCCATCCTCCTCCCCATCTTTACATATTTATATCTTTTCATTCTTTTCATTTATCAATAAACAGAACAGGGTGCTTTTAAATTCACATCATCATTTTGTAATGTCTCAAAGTCAGTGTGTGTGTGTGTGTGTGTGTGTGTGTGTGTGTGTGTGTGTGTGTGTGTGTGTGTGCTCATAAGGCTCCTGAGGCTAAGCTGCAGGCTCTGAGTGTAGCTTTTGTAAATCCAACACTGACCTACAGGAAAATCCCCCAATATCGCACACACACACACACACACACACACACACACACACACACACACATACACACACACATATACAATACACAGTCTTTATTGTGTGATTGAGGAATTATGATGAGGATTAGAACAGGATTAATAAAACAGCTCAGAGAAACAGTTTGTTCTGAGACGGTCTATTCAGGGCCTCTGGGTCTCCTGATAAGAAGCTAATCAGAAGCTATATATTATATACCTATATTTATAGACAAATACCTATATAATATGGTCAAAAGTATGTGCACCCCTGACCATCACCTGTATGTGGTTCTTCCTCAAAATGTTAACGTGGGACAGGCAATTGTAAATAATGTGCTGTGTTAGGCAACCATTCAGTAAGCTCAGGCACTTAACACTGACAGATGGGGAGATGAATGGCAAACGGATGGATAGAAATTGAGCAGAGTGATGGATGGATAGATGTTGTGTGTGTGTGTGTCTGAGAGAGAGAGAGAATCACTGTGACTACTTCAGTCTTCATCAATCAATCAACAAGCAGCAATAACTCAACACACAGTTCAGTGTGTGTGTGGGTGTGTGTGTGTGTGTGTGTGTATTTGTTGGGTTATAAGGTTGACATATTTCTAACTTCTGATATCTTTGTAAGAGCTGCTGTAGAATAATTGTCTACTGGACAGGGACAGTAACTTAAACATATAAATTAAAAGTATCACTGTGTGTGTGTGTGTGTGTGTGTGTGTGTGTGTACTTAGGGTTGCAGGATTTGTTTTGTTCTTTGCTAACATGTCAATCACTCTTTAGTCCAATAACTCCCCCTAATTGCATGCTTGCAGTAACAGAGTGGGCGGAGCCTGTATCCAATTATCATTATTCCTCATTAGCGTGATGCTAATAGACGGAGTAGAGTAAGTGAATGAACAGAGTGTTCCAGATAAACGAGAGTGTTCCAGATAAACGAGAGTGTTCCAGATAAACGAGGGTGTTCCCCTCATTGCTTTGTCTTAATTATATGATCTCAACTGATTAGATAGAAATCTTAAAAGAATTCATTAGCAGCTGTGAGCAGAGTTGCTACATCTGTGTAAATATGTGTGTGTGTGTGTGTGTGTGTGAGAGAGAGAGTGAGAGAGAGAGAGAGAGAGAGGGAGAGAGAGAGACTTTGTTGTACTGGTATCAGACTAAATATTCCCGGGATAATCCCTGGATCCACCTCCACCATGACCAGGATAAAGCTCTTAGTGAAGATGACTGACTACACAGTGGAACATGTTACTTATTTGAGAAAATAAAAAAAATTAAATCTTAAACACTCAAGAATTCTTTTTCCCCTGTGGGGGTACATGGCATATTTCCACATAGAAACCATGTTAGAATGAATTCATCACAACATAATCCAAGTAGCACACTAGAATCCCTGAGTGTGTATATCAGGGTTCTCAACACTGCTGAAAAACCATTTGTTCTCAAGTGTAAGATAATTTACCAAAATCTGCAGATGTTTATTTTAAGTATTAAATTTACACATTCATTCACAGGTTCAGGTTCTATAAGCTCATGGCCACTGCAGGAGAACCAAGTGGACTGAAGCTGTGGAGGACCACAGGAACCCACATGTCTTCATGTGTTCTATGTTTAATTCAACTTTATTTGTATGGCACTTTTTACAATTAACATTGTCTCAAAGCAGCTTTACAGAACATAAACATAGAACAAAAGGTTATTATAAAGAATAATATAAAGATTAATATAATACAAAATTCCAGATTAATATTAGATATATATATAAATGTGTATGTATTTATCCCCAATGAGCAAGTCTGAGGTGACTCAGGTGACTGTGGGGAGGAAAAACTCCCTTAAGCCCTATTCGGACGGGATTAGTTTTACGTGGGGACGTGGGGGTAAAGTAATTATTACCAGAGCTTCTCTGTGATTTTAGTCCCGTCCAAATGTGCCATCTCGGTAATCATTACGGACAATGTCAGTAAAGATTACGGCAACTTTTACCTTCTGTAAAAAGGTCCGGAAAAATGACCTCAGGAAATACTAATCCCGTCCGAATAGACCCGCTGTAAATATGTACGGTAATATTCCGTCATTTCCTGTTTAAAAGTAGTTTTTGGGGCGTTTTACAAGCATGGAGGCGCCATGTTGTCTGTTTGCGCACGTGATAAAAGGAAGCAACGTCATACGCACATGACGACAAGGAGGTTACTGTGGTGTGTAAAGTGAGTTACCCCTCCCACTTCTGCTAGTTTTACTGACATGTCTTGTCCCATGCGAATTGGTCAATTAATATTACAGACGTCCTGAGGTACAATTGCATTACTCCACGTCCCCACGTAAAACTAATCCCGTCCGAATAGGGCTTTAGATGGTAAAGGAAGAAACCTTGAGAGGAACCAGACTCAAAGGGGAACCTCATCCTCATCTGGGTGACATTGGGGGTGTGATTATAAATATACAGTCTGATAAATGTTGTGTTGGTGTAAAAGATCACATGGAGTTCACATCTCCTCTTTAGTATAGCAGAGTCTAACTGGAGCTGGTAGATCTGTAGATGTCTCAGGATCCTCACAGAGTCGCCCTCATCTCAGTGGAGGTCCAAAATCTTCATGGCACGGAAGATGATCGGAGCTGGTACAATGTCTGGATGTCTCAGGATAGGTAGAAAAAGAGAAGCAGTGGAGAGGAATTAATGTATCTGCTGTTTATAATATTATCGAGCACTAGATGATAATGTGCATTTGGTCTGATGTAATAGAGCACATGACCTTCCGTTCAGTAGTCAACACCTCAACCACTAGGCTACTACATCCATATTAATATATTTAAAAGTTAATTAAATGTTTAATCAAACTCAGTTTGTTCTTTTTAATCTTTTATCTATTGTTTAAAAAAACTACAGCTGCAGCTTCTGAGGTCCGCTGATAGATTGGTTTTATATTAGAACTCGGTACTGAATTGACAATCTATATCTACTGTACAGTGTATAACTCCCTTATGTGTATGTGTGTGTGTGTGTGTGTGTGTGTTATTACAGTGGATCAGTATGTTATTGGTTGTTGGAGGTAAACAGATCGATCAGATCAATTTATGCACAGTAGAACCAAGAACCATTACATTTAGAACCCAGTTGAATCTAGAGTCTCAGTCCTGCATCTCATTAGGAGAGAGAGGGAGGGGGGGAGGGAGAGGGGGAGAGAGAGGTGGGGGGGAGGGAGGGAGATAAAGAGAGAGAGCGGGAGAAGGGGGTGCAGAGGGAGAGGGGGGAGAGTTCTATCTGTCTCTTCATTTCTATTCATCTCACTTCTCCACATCTAGCTCAATACATCACACAATGCAAATGCAATGCTTTTAAGTGCGTGTGTGTGTGTGTGTGTGTGTGTGTGTGTTGACTCAGCACTAATTAGGCCGTTATCTGATGGAAGGGAATTGCTTGTTTAGCCTAAGATGGATGAGGCTCACCCATGTTTCTTTGTGTGTGTGTGTGTGTGTGTGTGTGTGTGTGTGTGTGTTATACATAAAAATGCAGGAAATGATTTACGTGTAGATGGAGTGTTTATATTGACTCTGAACTGTACAGCAGGTGCCTTGATCAGTAATGAGAGAGGATTCAGGGGAGAGTGTGTGGAGGAATGAAGACGCGTGTTTTACATCACAGTCCAAAATGGCTGAAGGGTTTGTGTTTGACTCGGATGTTTTGTTACAAGAGAGAGCCACAAGTCTGACTGCTCACTGTCCTGTAACCCTGTGTTCACTAACAAGTCACTAACGAGTGACGAGTCATTGTGGGTGTGGCCTGTTCATGTGGGAGTGGCCTGTTCAGCATTACTTTATTTTTTTGGTTTCAGTGAAAAACCTCTTCCTATCCTGGTGTTGATCACTGAATAAAACAACACGCTACACACTAAATGAAGCCAAAATGGTGAATAATCTGCAGCAGAAAAGATGAAGAACACACTGATGACCTGCTTGCAGGAGCTGATCAAATCACTAAGTCATTATTAACCATCTGAGCTTCAGAAATGATTGTGATTGAGAGGTTTGTGACAGAACAGAGGCAGAGCTCTGAGCAGGTCAGTGCTGGACATTTAATGACCAAGTCATGAAAATTATTAATGTGGTTTAATGTGAGGGCAAAAAAACAGAATAAAATCCTACAGAACAAAAGAAAATATCAGTGTGTGTGTGTAAGAGAGAGAATGACAGAGACAGATAGAGAGAAAGAGAGAGAGAGAGAAGTGGCATAAAAGCGATAAAACCGTCACCATCATGCATCATTTAACAGGACAAAGTGCTAATTGGTGAATGTAAACATCCTGACTGCTTATAATTGAACAGTCGCTAACGGCTAATGGACGGATGTTGGACATATGCTGCAAGAAGAGCTCAATAATGACAGAGTGTGAGACAGGCAGAGTGTGAGACAGGCAGAGAGTGAGACAGTCTTGGAGAAATACATGAAATGGCATTAGCAATGTTCCGAAGCCTGTACTGTGAGTGTGAGACATTAATTTTCCCTCTGCTCAGTGAGGAGTGTGTGAGAGCTGCTACCGCATCAATACTCATTATTTTGTGCTCAGAAAAAAACAAATACATTTAATCCTATTTCAATATACCTCACTGCACCTGTCTCTCTGCTCCTGCCTCACTGCACCTGTCTCTCTGCTCCTGCCTCACTGCTCCTGTCTCACTGCACCTGTCTCTCTGCTCCTGCCTCACTGCTCCTGTCTCACTGCTCCTGTCTCACTGCACCTGCCTCACTGCTCCTGTCTCACTGCACCTGCCTCACTGCTCCTGTCTCACTGCACCTGCCTCACTGCTCCTGTCTCACTGCACCTGCCTCACTGCTCCTGTCTCTCTGCTCCTGTCTCACTGCACCTGTCTCTCTGCTCCTGCCTCACTGCTCCTGTCTCACTGCACCTGCCTCACTGCTCCTGTCTCTCTGCTCCTGTCTCACTGCACCTGTCTCTCTGCTCCTGCCTCACTGCTCCTGTCTCACTGCACCTGCCTCACTGCTCCTGTCTCTCTGCACCTGTCTCTCTGCACCTGTCTCTCTGTATCTGTCTTACTGCACCTGTCTCTCTGCACCTGTCTCATTGTATCTGTCACACTGCACCTGTCTCTCTGTATCTGTCTCACTGCACCTGTCTCACTGCACCTGTCTCTCTGTATCTGTCTTACTGCTCCTGTCTCACTGCACCTGTCTCACTGCACCTGTCTGTCTATCTGTCTCACTGCACCTGTCTCACTGCACCTGTCTCTCTGTATCTGTCTCACTGCACCTGTCTCACTGCACCTGTCTCTCTGTATCTGTCTTTAATTCTTTTTTTAAATGGAATAAATGATTCCTACATAGACATTTAGAGTTATTATATGTTTACAGAGAGACAGACAGAGACAGAGTTACAGAATACTGAATTACATTAACCTCATGTGAGTGAGACAGAGTCTGTGTTTATCTTTATCCATTTTCTTTTTATGTCCCTCTCCATCAAATCCTCCCATCTTCATCTCTCTCCATCTGACTCACCTTCCTCATCTTATTTACACTTCGCACCTCTCTCTTTCTCTGGAGCTAATTAAGGTGTCAAAAGATGGAAGTGGACTAGGGGAAGTGTTAAAAACTGGATTGTTAAAAAATCAGACCCATATTCTAATGAAGGGATCGTATTATTTCTCTCTCTCTCTCTCTCTCTCTCTCTCTCTCTCTCTCTCTCTCTCTCTCTGCAAATGTACTGGGTAATAAATATGAATCGAGTCAGTAAATTAAGGTGATCGTATTCGTTATGTTTTTTGTGGTGAGATTAAAGCATCTCGTTAACGAAGTTGCTTTTATTCTCCACTCGGCTGTTTATACCCTACAGCTTTACTGCTACATAAAATATCCTGAGTGATGAATCTGCTGATGCTCAATCTGCTGATCCAGCACTTTATATAACACGGAGATATGAGACCTACATTCACACTACAATACAAACACACACACACACACACACACACACACACACAGTAACATGAGTAATACACAATAAATATCAGCAGCGCAGAATGTGCTGACGCAGCTGTTTTTTTGTACACATCTCCATATTAGCACTGTGATCAGTCAATGATGTTCTTGTGTTACATTTCATCCACTATGTTTCTCTATCATTAAGCTGCAAATAAATACAAGAATGAATAAATGAATGAATGAATAAATGAATGAATGAATAAATGAATGAATGATATACTAAATGAATGAAGACACTTTCAGGTGAAAATAATCTGGAAAGAAACCAAAATCCTTTGAATGAGGAGTTAGAATCCACTGTCTAATTTGGAGATCTGTGAAAGTAACATAGGGACACCCCACTCCCACCCCCCACCCCCGACTGTACAACTGAGTATTTTTAGAGCAGCATGGGAAACAAACACACACACACACACACACACACACACAGACACATGCATTGTGTTTGTGTGTTCTATGGCTATGAGAGTGGTTTATATTCTGTAGAGTCTCTCTCTTTCTCTCTCTGTGAAGATAACAGTCTCATTTACACTCTGTCAGTCTCAGTGTCTCATGAAATCTTTATAGAGACGGCCGGTTACTGACATTATTCATGAGTCCCTATACCGCGTTGGTGTGTGTGTGTGTGTGTGGCTCACAGAAGGGAAAAGTATTAAATCAGTTCAGACGTGTTCAGTGTGTGGAGTTGTGAGGTTAATGTAATTCAGGATTATAATAAATACACAAATGAACTTAATTCTCATCTGAATCAGGTCTTTAGTTCAAGCTTCACCTTTAAACATCAGGCCATGTTGTGTGTAAAAACTCACAAGGAGGGTTAGTGTTAGTGATGATGACACACTGTAGTGAAATTCAGCTCACTCAGTGTCACATTTACACACCTGTAAGTGGATATAGTTAGGGGAAGATCTAGTGCACATCAGCTCTAATCTGTAACCTGCCTCTTCTAACACTGTGTGTGTGTGTGTGTGTGTGTGTGTGTGTGTGTGTGTGTGTGTGTGTGTTGGGGGGGGGGTTAACACACCTCATTATTTCACAGTGAGGAGAAAAAAATATTCAGTTTGTAGTTAAATATCTATAACGTCCAGTTTATACATCAAATGTATGATTATAGACTCCTACCTCATATATAATAATAAGTATATTTATTTATTCTCAACCACAAATCTGTACAGAAGACATTCAATGTGAAATAAATTAATATTATTTAATCTTAACTTTAATAGTTACATTTATAATAAACTGTTCACGTGTGTAATATGTTAAGTGCAATATTTCAGCTGTTTATTACTTCAACTAAATAATGTTTGCCAAATGTTTGTAATTTATGTTTATGTTTTGTTTATGAAATATAGCATCTATCTATCTATCTATCTATCTATCTATCTATCTATCTATCTATCTATCTATCTATCTATCTATCTATCTAGCACATTACACTCCACTTGCATGGCTAAAATTATCTTCTGACCATCTGAGAGATCCTCCTAACTTTGGGGAAGTGAATAAGATTTCTAAGAGCAATAAACTGAAAACACTGTGAGAAGAGAATTATTTCTGATCGTCTCTGAGCTGTAACTGATCACAGCCAAGTGTCAGGTTTAATACACATCACCTGAATTATTTACTTTTTTAAAAATGCTGTTTAATTATTATACATACTGTCATGTGGATATCTATCTAAGTACAAAGTGTATGACACCCACACACACACACACACACACACACCCTAGATGTACTATCATGAATCTTTATACTGAGCCTTTACAACTCTGAGTCTTAGAAAAGGTATGTGGGCGGGGCCAAAGCAGGAAGTGTGTGAGAAAATGCTCCCTGCATTTATAGGTAATGGACCAAGACTTGACTGTGTGTGTGTGTGTGTGTGTGTGTGTGTGTGTGTGTGTGTGTGTGTGTGTGTGTGTGTGTGTGTGTGTGTGTGTGCGTGTGTATGTGTGTGAGAGAGAGAGAGACAAGGAACAAGATAAATATAAAAGTAGTGCTGTTTATGTGCACCACATAGTGGTTGTTTGGTTCGGACACAGCCATAGTCGACTGATTAATTTTGAGACGAGACAGAAAGAGAAGGTTTTTTGACACTTATTTGCCAATCACACACTCACTCACACACACACACACACACACTCACTCACACTCACACACACACACTCTATAGGTGAGGATAATTGACGATAATGCAGCTCTCAGTGCTAAAGCATTAGCGTGTCTCCTTCAATAAGACATTGGCCACACAGTCAATGTTAAATTGTCACGGTGTGTTTGAGAGATTGAACGCTTCATTTGCTGAGCGCTGATCTTCAGCTCCCTCCAACATTCACACTGACACAGGAAGTGTGTGTTATTTCCTCTGTGTGTGTATTTGTGTGTCCGTAGATATACGTCTGACCTGCTTATTGAGCTCTAATGAGTGGAACAGACGTCATGTTTATGATATTCGTGATTATTTTAATTTCCATAAAAAAGTCTCAGTTCAGCGATGTGGTGTTTATTCTGCACACAGACCTTCACCTTAACATTAATACAAATCTTTAAGGGTTTGAAAGGTACTTGATGGCTTATAAAATCTACAAATGTTCTATATATGAATATATCATATATGAGTGTGTCACTGAGAACCAGTTCACCCAGAGGGACAACTGAAGAAACAGAAAGCTACTAAATATTTTATTCTGTA
>NC_083472.1:25896468-25931468 GCF_030014155.1 Tachysurus vachellii
CTCATCTTTTTCCTCAACCATGGACTTCCTCTGCCCTCTGTCCACTAAACCCAAGAAAACTTCTTGTTCTGCTCCTTGGCTTTCAGATGTTCTGTGCCACAATCAAAGAGAGCGAAGATCAACTGAGAGAAAGTGGAAGAAATCACAACTTGATGCAGATCTTCATTCTTTCCGAAAACTCCTGGCCAAGTTGTCCTCAGATGTGACTTCTTCCAAGACTTCCTTCTACAAGGAAAAGCTTGAAGCTTCCTCACAAGACCCGCGGAAGCTCCACAACATCATCTCGTCTCTACTCAACCCCCTGACTCCACCTGCTTCATCCTCTCTGACTGCAGAAGACATTGCTTCTTTCTACCAGGAGAAGATTGAGGAAATCTGCAGGACCTTCACTTCAGCCCCGACTGCACTTACATCTCAGAGTATGGATTCCCCACTCCTTCGTTGTTGCATTTCTCAACTGTATCAGCAGAAGAGATTTTACAACTCATCCAGTCCTGCAATCCTCCCACCTGCCCATTGGATCCACTCCCTTCCACTATGCTCCAGACCACTGCGCAAGACCTTCTGCCCTTCGTCAACACTATCATCAATGGATCCATAACATTTGGTCAGGTACCAACTACCTTCAAGAGAACAAGGGTTATTCCCATCCTGAAACCTGCTCTGGATCCATCAGACATCAGTATCTACAGACCGGTGTCACTTCTCTCGCTTCTTTCAAAAATTCTTGAACACATTGTCTATAATCAACTGTCTGTCTATCTCTCACAGAACAACCTCCAAGATCCCAACAGTCTGGCTTTAAAGCAGCTCATTCCACAGAGACAGCCCTTTTGGACGTCTCTGAGAATCTACATGCTGCTACATCAGCCAAACTGTCATCTGTCCTTATCCTCCTTGACCTTTCAGCAGCGTTTGATACGGTCAACCACAAGATTCTCTTATCCACCCTCAGGAGTCTTGGGATTTGTGGGAATGGTTCGCTTCCTACGTGGAAGGACGCTCATATCAGGTAACATGGAGGGGAGTGAGATCTGTTCCACACAGACTCTCCACTGGTGTCCCACAGGGCTCAGTACTTGGTCCTCTTCTTTTCTCCCTGTATACTCACTCTCTTGGTGAAGTTATTTCCTCACATGGGTTCTCTTACCACTGCTATGCTGATGATACACAACTTATCTTCTCTTTCCCACCCTCAGATACCACAGCTTCTGATCAGATCTCAGCATGTCTGGCAGAAATATCATCATGGATGACTGCTCATCAGTTAAAGCTCAATCCTAACAAAACTGACCTGCTGATCATCAGGTGATTCATCCCCAGGTCATGACCTTGTTATATCCCTACATAATGATCTGATCTCCCCTTCAGCCACAGCTCACAACCTTGGGGTAACCATGGACACTCAACTGTCCTTTTCCTCTCATGTCCCTAATGTGACTCCCTCATGTTGGTTCCTTCTCTATAACATCAGAAGGATTCGGCCATTTTTCCCCACACAGGCTGCTCAGGTACTTGTTCAGTCTCTTGTCCACTCAACACTGGACTACTGCAGCTCTCCCTATCAGGTCTACATATGAACACAATTCATCCTCTGTAAATGGTCCATAATGCAGCTGTGTGACTTGTCTACAACCTGCCTAAGTTCTCCACATCACCCCACTGCTGTGTTCCTCCACTGGCTCCTGTAGCTGAACACATCAGATTTAAACACTGATGATTTCCTACAAAGCCACAAACAGACCATCTCCCTCTTCCCTCAAAGCCCTCATCACTCCTCACACTGCACCTCACACCCTCAGATCTCCAGCACTGCTCCACTGGTCCCACCATCTCTCAGAGTAAGAGGTAAGTTTACTACAAGACTCTTCTCTGTTCTACACCGAGGTGGTGGGATGAACTTCCTCCAGGGGTCCAGACAGCTGAGTCACTGGATATCTGCAAACGACCAAACGATGGTTGAAGACCTACTTCTTCATGAAACACAACTAGCACTTCTTTCCCTATCTTTTGCATTTATTAAAAAAAAAAAAAAAAAAAAGTAAACTTTTTCATTGTAACTCTGAACAATGTTTTAAACTCATGGTATCTTAAGTATGTAACTTAGTGATCCAGCATTAATGTATTCAATGTTAGAGATTTAAACACTTATGTACATCACTCTGGATAAGAGAGTGTATGTGTGTGTGTATGTGTGTATGTGTGTATATGTGTGTGTGTGTGTGTGTGTGTGTGTGTGTGTGTGTGTGTGTGTGTGTGTGTGTGTGTGTGTATGGGTAAGTATGTGTGTATGTGTGTGTGTGTGGGTAAGTATGTGTGTATGTGTGTGTGTATGAGAATGTGTGTTTATGAATGTGTGTGTATGGGTATGTATGGGTGTGCTTTTTATGGGTATGTATATATGTGTGTGTATGAGAATGTTTGTGTGTGTGTGTGTGTGTGTGTGTGTGTGTGTGGGTAAGTATGTGTGTACGTGTATGTGTATGAGAATGTTTGTCTATTTATATGTGTGTGCATGTGTGTGTATGGGTATGTATATATGTATGTGTGTGTTTATGAGAATGTTTGTCTATGTGTGTGTGTATGAGAACGTTTGTCTATGTGTGTGTGTGTGTGTGTGTGTGTGTGTGTGTGTGTGTGTGTGTGTGTGTGTTTGTGTGTGTCTATGTATGTGTGTGTTTTCTACACATTATTTCCTGTGCTGGTTTCATCCTGCGTTTCTGAGGAAGAACACACTCTGCTTTTGTCTCAGCGTCACCGCTGGGATTTGCTATACCTATAGAACATGTTTCCTCTAACTTGTATGTCTTTGTGTGTCTTCCTATTTTTACCTAGATAAAGAATGTGTAGTTGTCCTGTGTACACAAACACACACATACAGGATATAGTCTTTGTCCCTGCAGCACCATACTGTCTGCTCATGTATGTGCATCCTGTTATAAAGTTCTCACACACTCCTCAGTGTGTAACAGCTTCATCACACAGGTGTGTACACATTATTCACTTTACTTAAATATTAATAAACAAAAATCATCCAAAATCACTTGAACCTTAACTCCGCCCACTGTCCAGGCCATGCAGCTCAAGAACGATGGAGCTGAAGTGATCCTGTTCTAGTGTGTACTAAAGTCAGTTTCCTTTAAAGCAGCAGTATGTGATGTTTAGCGCCCTCTGCAGCCTAAATGATGAACTGACACTGACATGTTTTTTTTGCCCAACAGTTGACTTCGCCCTCTCTAAGAAAGTCATATTTGAGTTCTATTTTAAGGGAAAGCTCCACTGTTTAGTAGATCTGACCTGAATGGGATGTAGCTAATTTCAGGGACAGAAAAATGTATAGAAAATATCACAAGGTAAACAAGTTAGATAAGCTGTGTGGTTATAGCAAGAGTAATATGATTATTATACATCTGTGAACTATTTATATTGTTTTACTAACTGCAGTCTCAACAGCAGGGACACTGGACATGTGGAAGACAGTAAAGTAAGAGGAACTAAGTGTTTAAAACATTATTAAAAGTGGGACTTTAACCTACTGACTGATGCCAAATAAATTAAAGTGTCTAAGAACAGAACTGTTGCTTTGAGAGAAACACCAATATAAACCAAGATAAACACCAATATCATGATTTCAGCACACACCTAGTAGCAGCACATGGTTAGCATTGTGGCTAATAGCATGTAGCTCGTTGTTCTAAGGGCAGAGTCAGTGGATTGTTGGTGATTATAATGATGAGAAGAAAAAACACACACATTGTCCTGACTTTATTTGTGTCTTTATTATTTTGGGTAATAAAGAGAACACCTCAACAGGATGTCCTGCTTATTGTTTTGAACAGCAGTGATTGCTTCCTATGTGTACTAACACACGCACACGCTGCACACACACACACACACAGAGACAAAAGCAGGAAAGTTGTAAACATAGTCAGTGTGAGTCATGTGATTCGGCCTGAAGTAGATGTGTCACCACCACGAAGCTGATCATTTCTTGATAAATCTAAACCCAGCATTTTTTATACCACTAACACCACAAATTGGACTTATTAAAGGGCACGTATCTGTTTGTAGTTGTGTTTAATGTTGATGAAGTGAGTGACTTCCTGTAGTGTGTTGTGTTCTCTCAGCTCTAAACACTCGTCCCCTCAGCAGTCTCTCCTTATTCTCTCTCTTTATTCTCTCTCTTTATTCTCTCTACATGCTGGAGTCACACTGGAGACACCTTCACCACATCACACACATACATACACATTCACATCTCCTCACACTGGAGACACCTTCACCACATCACACACACACATACACATTCACGTCTCCTCACACTGGAGACTTCTTCATTCCTCTCTACTTTCAAATTCTACCAACTCTGAAATGCATTGTTCATTCTTGTAATGAAATGTATTGTGGGTAGTAAATAAAACCATCTATCTCACACACATTTAAACACTGAAGGCCACTTTGTTCTTTTTATGTTTTGTTCCTACAACATTTTTTCTTGAACTAATTTTTACTTAGCCTTTAGTTCTGTGTTGTCTCCTGTAGCTCTGTGTTTCATGGAGCTCCATCACCAGAGTCCTGAGGAACGTTTACACTTCACTGTGTACTAAAGCTGTGTCTGGTGGAAACGACAGTAAAAGCATCTTGATGTGACTTGACTTGACATTGTTAACATTTTTACACTTGTTCAACACACACACAGACACAAACAGACACACAAACACACACAAACATAGACACACAAACACACACAGACACACAAACACCCTTTGAATCTTTCTGTACATCTCTTGTTATAAAGGTGTTTGCCTGTTAGTATATATACTGTGTGTATGTGTGTGTGTGTTTGTGTGTGTGTGTGTTTGTGTGTGTGTGTGTGTGTGCTTTTATCAGCTCTTCCTGTCTCACTGTTTAGTCTGTATGTGTAACAGTGTTTGTTTGTTAACCCTTATTCATTCTGTTACCTGTGTGTGTGTGTGTGTGTGTGTGTGTGTGTGTGTGTGTGTGTGTGTGTGTTTGTGTGTCTTTTAGCCCACAAACTAGTTGAGACTTGCTCTCTGACTGTTGACTGGTGTCATTGTCTCTCTCACACACACAGTTTTGGACCTAATGCATTAACTCTGTGTGTATGTATAAATCCTTTCAGCTCATTCTGATGATTCAGTAATTTATTTGTGCTTGTAAAGTTAATCACCTTGTCACTGACCTTAAAGAGATAGTGTGTGCATGTGTGTGAGATAAATTTTCTCTTCCTTTGTGTCACTGCCAGAGGAAATATCAGTCACACACACACACACACACACACACACACACACACACACGTAAACAGAGAAATAAACAAGGTGACTTAGAGAATGTGACAGAAGGAGAAGCAGTGATTTAAAAACACACAGTAAGCATAAAGAAGTGACACATGTACAAGATCTATTGCACCTGTCTCACTCTCTACCTGTCTCACTCTCTACCTGCATCCGTATCTCTATATATTTTTCTTATGGTTTATCTATCACTCATAGAAGGATATCCTGTTATGAAACTTTTATTTTAGGAAAATAAAAGGACACACACACACACGTAGTAAAATTTTGCTTATACAACAAAGCTGGATTGCTTGGAGCTCTAAAGTGCTGTATTTGTATGTGTGTGTGTGTGTGTGTGTGTGTGTGTGTGTGTGTGTGTGTGTGTGTGTGTGTGCGTGTTCATTGTCCAGCTGATAAATGATCTGAGTTAAACTTTATATGTAAAGGGACAGAGGAAACAGAACAGGGATTCTCAGGAAGAGACCGGCCTTCTGCTTTTTCTCAAAGTCTCTCTCTCTCACCCACACACACACACACACACACACACACACACACACACACACACACATCCTTTTATTGTTTATGGCTACGTGCTATTCCGAGTGTTAATACTAACTTAAAGTCACACACAATGCTAACTGTACTATTATATTGTATAGTGCATATTAGCCAGTGCCTATTCGCTAAATTAGCACAACCCTGTCTTAGTATTGCTAACTCCTTTCTTTAACTATGATTAAATATCATTAAGTAACACTGAGCTGATATTAGCTAAGGAAAAGTTGTTAGCATTATTAAGTGATTAGCATCACTGTAATGACAGCTTTGAGCTTGTGTTTAAGTCAGTAAGCATGCTAATGTTGCTTAGCAATACGCTAGTGCATAATGAGTTCATTCATTCATTCATTCATCTTCTACCACTTATCCGAACTACCTCGGGTCACGGGGAGCCTGTGCCTATCTCAGGCGTCATTGGGCATCAAGTCAGGATACACCCTGGACGGAGTGCCAACCCATCGCAGGTCACACACACACACACACTCTCATTCACTCACACAATCACACACTATGGACAATTTTCCAGAGATGCCAATCAACCTACCATGCATGTCTTTGGACCGGGGGAGGAAACCGGAGTACCCGGACGAAACCCCCAAGGCACGGGGAGAACATGCAAACTCCACACACACAAGGCGGTGGCGGGAACATAATGAGTTCAACTATATGGAAATAGCAATGTGGTAGCATGCGATAATCCAACAAACTAATGTGTCAGATTGTGTTTTCCAAATCTGTGTGAGAATGTTTTTTACAGGTTTAAAAGCTGTCTGTCTGTCTGTCTCTGTCTGTCTGTGTCTGTCTGTCTGTCTCTGTCTGTCTGTCTCTGTCTGTCTCTCTTTAACAGATCTTCAGTTATTTACTGTGTGATCCAGTGTTGTTTGATGAGACAATGAATCTGTACTTTTAACTCTTTTTCACTTTTGTCTGTCGTGTGTATGTGTGTGTTTAGCATGTGTGTGTGTGTGTGTGTGTTTAGCCATCTCTCCTCATTTCCCTCAGTTTTGCCTGTGTGTGTTTGTTAGGTAAATGAGTGTTATGCTCGTGGTGTTAAGGTTATCAGAACAGCGTGTCTCCTGTGATGGTAAAGCTCTTGTGAGAACATCACTCCAACTTGATCACATGGTCACTCGGTCACTCTGTAGCTGAGTTAGTGCATGTGTGTGTTATTACACAAACACCATCATACCTGTGTTATAATCACACTAATAAGTGAGCTTGTGTTCTTAACATTAAAGTTTTTTTATGTAGAACCAGAAACAGACTGTCTCAGTGGGAAGGAGAAAGATGTCTGTCTCTCTTCTCTCTGTCTATTGTGTAAAGGTACTTCAGTCTCTTTAAGTGAAGTTCACCACCAAACCTGTGGCATTGTTGTCACTCCTGACATAGAGAGAGAGAGAGAGAGAGAGAGAGAGAGAGAGAGAGAGAGAGAGAGAGAGAGATCGGTAGGTTTTGGTGTAGTTCTGTTATATACCTGGAGGCAAACAGCAGCAGAACATGAAGAGAGGAAATAAAGGAGATTTTTAAACAAAGACCCCAAACACACTCACACCCACATACACACACCAGCTTTAGCATTGTCTAGCTTTCTCATTTTGTTTCCATTCTTTCGCATGTGTGTGATGAGAGAGAGAGAGAGAGAGAGAGAGAGAGAGAGAGAGAGAGATTGGTGGACATACACTCAGATTTTGATTCAGTCTGGAGGTTAAAAGCAGTTTAGCGTGTGGAGATTCTCACAGCGGGAGAAAGAGATTTATTAGTGCTGGAGAGAAGGAGCTGAGGGACAGGGTGTGTGTGTGTGTGTGTGTGTGTGTGTGTGTGTGTGTGTGTGTGTGTGTGTGTGTGTGAGTGCGTGTGTGTGTGTGTGTGTGTGTGTGCACGTGTGTGTGCGTGTGCATGTGTGTATGAGTGTGCGTGTGTGTGTGCGTGTGTGTATGTGTGTGTGCAGGTCTTTGTCTCACTTTAGATACCAATTTGTGAGCTGTCTGTTTCTATTGTAACAGAGAGTGTTTGTTCCACACAGTGTGTTTAACACACACATACTGTGATGTTCAGTAAGCTGTGCTAGCATGGTGCATGTGTGTGTGTGTTTGTGTGTGTTTGTGTGTGAGAGAGATTCAAAATGGCTGACGTGTTTTTGTCTTTGATTCAGTGAGAGAAACACAAATCATCACCGCTGTCTAAAATCCCACATGACACCCTTTACTTCAGCGCTGGTGTTGTGTGTGAAGATTTATACTGGATTTGTATAACACTTTTGTAGATCTCAAAAGTCAACCAAGGAAAAGTGTTTAAAATATTTATGTATTATTAATCTGTTCTAATCTACAGATGAAGAAACACTGGCACTGCTGAATTTTGCAGAATACAAAGCTTGCAACAGGAACTAAGTTCTCACTCTAATTCTCAGCTTCATCTACATCTCTGTCTCTTCCTCATCATCGTCTGTTCACTCCACGGATGTCATTAACATCAGCATAAAATAATTTACTAATTTACTACAACTTACATATTTCTGTTCTCTGTTCTTCTTACAGGATTTTGATTGTCATTCAAACATGTTTGTGTGTATGTTGTGTGTATGGAGTGTGTGAGTGCTCTTCTTTGTGTTGATGATGATTTGATGGAGCTGCAGCATGGTGGAAATTTTGATATCTGCTTTTGGTTTATAAACTAAACTGATTCAGTTTCACTACAGAGTGTAAATTTCCAAAAACTTTAAATCCTCAGTAACTCTGACATTGACCTCTTGAGGATTTAGACATATTTATACATACTGAGGAGTTTTTGTTAGGTTTCTTAAAACAAGAATGAAAATGACCAAAATTAAAACATTTGTACAGCATTTTGGTAAAATACAGAGATTTATATTTTTTGTATTGCAAATTCAGCTATAGTGAAAATATCTGAATATTACAGAATTCCTAAAACCATTTCCGTTTCCTTTACATCGAATCACAGCTGCCGCACCGCCGTGTGACCTTTTCAACAGCCAATCAGGCACAGGATCTGCAGGACTCCTCCCAGCACAGTTACTATGACAGTGGATTGGATGAATCAGAAACACCGAGCAGTAAAAGTTCTTCGGGGCCAAGGATCGGACCGTTGGCGCTACCCGAGGATCACTATGAGAGGACAACACCGGATGGCAGCATCGGAGAGATCGAACACCCAGAGAGTGGTAGGACAAAATCTTCCTCATGCCCTTCTGCTTTCACACTAACACACACATTACCTGTCTCCACTCCATTGAGAACATCAGCCAATGAAATTCCCAACAGATGTGGTCTGAATCTGGCATCAGTGTAATACAGTGTGTTAAGTGAAGTGGGTGGGGCTAGACAATGGCGCGCTTACACATTTATGCAAATAAGACGTAATGTGGCAGCCAATAAGAGACACAAGTTCCAATAACTTCTGAACAGCAGGAACACACACACGCACACACACAAACACACAAGAGCTAAACATAAAGATCTCTAGATTCCACTGTATGGTGTGAAACTGTGCAGTAATACAGTGCTGTTATAAATACTGTTAGATATCCTTCAGCTGAGAGAGAAAGAGCAACAGTTACTAGAGAGAGAGACAGAGAGAGAGTCAACTGGATTAAATGTCATGTCTTCTGTAGCTAATGTTTCTGTCTTGCAGTGATTAATACCTGTTGTCATTAGTTACCTGGTTCAGATGGGCCATCAGAACTCAACAACTTGTCATCGTACTATCTAATGGACTCTGACGCACACTGACAAGCTCCAACAAACACTTTCTTTATTTCTTAATGTCTCGTTCCCTTCATTGTGACAGACGAGTATGATGGTGTGTGATCATTGTGTGATCTTCTCAGTGATTGAGAGCCGCAGTTCTTTAATAAACCATAGAACACATTTATATTCTGTTAGACTGAAAGCAGCACAGGAGAACCATGTGTTTTATTAAAAGGGTCTCTGTTTCCCAGAACACTCATTTCTATCATTATCTCACCATGCATTTTTTTGGCCCTTACTAAATGGACATATTGTCTAACAGTACATTGTACACACACACACACATAGTGTTATAATGCATATGGTTTTAAGGAAGAGTTTAACAGACGGAGATGATGAGGTGTCACATCATCCATCTGCTTCAGAGATATATCATGTCCAGTATAACACCTCGTCACACTATTTATTTATATTAACAGTTTTATTCACCATACAGTTTTATTCACCATACAGATTTATTCACCATACATTGATGACACCAAACACACTGCTCCAATCCAATAGACCTGCATAAGAGCAAAGGCCAAGAATGGTTTGCCTGCACATATTTCATGCCCGGACAAGAGATATTGCTTGTAAGGTTAGGAGGAAAATCTGATGTTTATTATTCATTGTAAAAAGTGATGATGTTGAATCATACAGCACACTGAACACTTCCTTCTACAATGTCTTACTTTACATTTACAATGCAGTGTCTTATGCTGCGTTCATGTTCCCTCGAAAAACATTGACACTTTGTGTGAAATTATGTGTTATGATTGCTCATAAAAAGTTACTTTTCTACACACTTTTTCACTTACAGATCTGAGCAGCTTATAGACAATAAGTTAGAAAAATGAAAATTCATCAAGAGTTTAAAATACCACTCCAACCAATAATAATAATAATAATAATAATAACAATAATAATAATAACAATAATAATAACAAAAACAAACTCCATGACCACAGATTCTCTCATTTCTAATGCAGGTTAGGGTTAGTGCTTGAGCAGCCTGTGCTGGGTTAGGGTTAGGGTTGGCAGCGGCAGGCACAGTTAGGGTTAGGGTTAGGGTTGGCAGCGGCAGGCACGGTTAGGGTTAGGGTTGGCAGCGGCAGGCACGGTTAGGGTTAGGGTTGGCAGCGGCAGGCACAGTTAGGGTTAGGGTTGGCAGCGGCAGGCACAGTTAGGGTTAGGGTTGGCAGAGGCAGGCACAGTTAGGGTTAGGGTTGGCAGAGGCAGGCACAGTGGTGCAGAGCCATTGCTTGGTGACACTGGACACTATACCGGTTTTAAAGCACCCTTACCAATGTCGTGGAGAGGACGTTTTTTTTAGATAAACTTAACAATATTATTGCTGACTGCAACACTATTGATATTTTAATTTTAGGTGGAGATTTTAATTGTACAACAGATATTTTAGACCGGAACCCTGCAGAACCTCATATGGCTTCCTGTAAGTGTCTGTGGGAGCTGATGGAGGCCCATGAGTTAAATGATATATTGAAAACTTTTAATAAGACAGTACACGTGGGCCCGTGCCATAGATAACACGTATGATTGTTTTTATAGTTTTAAAACAAAAGTGTTTTATTGTTCCAGGAGGCATTTCTGACCACTTTTGGAAGATGCTAATTCTAGAGAGTCTTTTACTTATTTATGGAATTGTGACTAAAACACAAATCAAAGTTTTTTCTCAACAGTACACTCTCAACGTCACAAGAGCCATTGTTAGATCTCTGAAAGCTCTGGAGATAGAAATAGTGGAACTTCATTGTTTGGACGCTGCAGGAGATGGGGGGCATATTAAAGCAGTCAAACATAAAAAGTCCAAATGAACAACTTGCTAGACGTTATAGCACAGTTGGCGTTGGCCTGCTCATGCTTTAAAAGTGGAACTGAGATTGATGCTTCATCTAAGTTCTTCTTCAGTTTAGACCAAATGAATGGACAGAAAAAAGTCATACATTCTCTGCGAACAGAATCAGGGGATCTCATATCGGAGCCCACTGAATTTCGCAGACAGTAAACTTCTACTCGATGCTGTACAGTAGTTAGTGGTCAGGAACAAAGATGGTGGAGGAGAGTTTCCTGGTGGACCTGCCTAAGCTCTCTGAGCAAGCGGCCAGGGTGTTGGACAGAGATCAGTCACTGGAAGGCTCTCCAGGGGATGGAGAATGGACAGGCACCAGGTATAAATGGTCTTCCTTTTGAGTTCTACAAGGCTTTCTGGGCAGTTATAGGGCAGGACTTGTTGGACAGTGTAAGGACAGGTAGACCCCCTTTGAGCTGCAGGAGGGCCGTCCTGACCCTACTGCAAAATAGGAGACCTGATGGACCTGAGGAACTGGTGCCCATTGTCACTAATGTGCACTGACTGCAAGCTGCTTTGAAAAGCATCAGCCTTGAGACTGACCAAGGTAATGGAGCAGCTCATTCACCAGGACCAGACGTACTGTGTGTCTGATAGGTCTATATTTGATAGCATACATTTAATTTGTGACATTTTGGACGTCTCCAGGATATTGGGCTTAAAGACTTGTATGATTTCTCTAGATCAGGAAAAGGCATTTGACCGGGTTGGGCATGAATATTTGTGGAAGGTGCTGGAAACCTTCTGTTTAATCCAGGTTTCATAGCCATGGTCAAGGTGTACAGTAAAACTGAGGGTGTACTGAAGGTTAACGGTGGTTTATGTGCCCCTTTTAAACTGTACAGAGTTATACGACATGTCTGTGGACATGTGGACGACACCTGAGGCTGGACAGGACATTGTTTTTAATGGACACTAAACCGCTGGAGGTTTCTGGAGTTTATCGTGGAATTTTTAAAATCTGGAACTTAAAATAAAACAAAACATGGAACAGTGTACTGGCTGCTGGAGGAGCCTCTGGTGTATATCAAGTGTATCTCCAGTGTGACCGTCCCTGCACTGTCCAGGACTCTCATCTCCTCAGGCATTGTTATGCTCCAGGAGCTTGTGATCATCTCAGGAGCTGACCTGTCGAAGGTAGAGGACCTGGCAGCGTGTATGGGATTGTGGGTATTGTCAATCAACTGTTACTGCGTGTTGTCAATCAACTGTTACACCACTGGAGGTCCTCCCTAACATCTGAGGAGTGTGTTTGGCTGATGGACTATCAGTATACAGAGACCAGTCCTGTAGCAGAGGGACTCTTTCCCCTGCTGAAGGTCTCCTCCTGGAGTGCCGGGGTGAGGGGGAGATGGACTTTGTGACAGTGTCGGGGCAGTTACTCTACAGAGCCTGTGTTAAGGTTTTAAATAAAAACTGAGTGTGAGGGTCGAAAACCACATGGAGAAATGTACTTGGTTTTAATGCTGATATTAAACCAGAGAGGAGACACTGTACAAACCAGCGTTAACCAAAAAATCTGTGACCTCCAATGGAGGATTTAACACTGTATTCTCTCTGTGAACTCTTTTATCTCCATTTTAAACCCTGATGTTACACACGACTGTCCTTTCTGTTCACAGAGACAAACTGTTGTTCATGCTTTTACTCACTGCTCCACGTTACAGTCTGTCTGTGTGTTTTTATGGAGAATTTTAAGGTCTTTTAACACTTTCCACAATAGGCCTACTTTTCTGCCTGTTTTTTGAAAATGACATGCTATATTTTAAATAATTATACACATGTACACATGTGAGATTGCTATATATTACCAGGTCAGAGTAAGAGAAGAAAAAATTAAAAAATGATCCCTCCGCCTGTCAAAATATCACAATTTTAGACAGTATATCTCTCTGAATTCATGCAGTGAAAGCCTAAAAACTCCAGAAATCTATTTTATAACATCTCAACATTAACAGTTTTAATTTATCAGAGATATTAGAGAGAGGTTTTGGTAGAGGCACACACTCCTATGCCAGGTTGGCACATGTTGGCACACGTCTTTTTCTGAGTTTTATCAGCTACTGAACTAAAACTCTCTCTCTGTCTATGCTCCATTTGTACAGGATGTGGGGACATTAGTTTGAGAGACTGAGTGTGACTGAAGTGCTGCCCCTCAGGATGCTGAGGAAAAGTAATACAATTACAGAGCATTATCAGATACAGATGATTCCATTAAATACAGAGAGAGGGTGAGAGAGACAAGGGACAAGAGAGCGAGAGAGAGACAGAGGGACGGGGTGGGGTGGGGTGGGTTGAGGGGGTGGGGGGTGCAGAGGGTATTAGAAATGGATGATTTTTTTTTTATGTCTCAGCTAATCCCCGTCTAACAGTAGTGTGTGTTGGCGCATTGAGTATTCCAGCAAGCCAAATTCACACACACACTCACTAACTCACACACACACACTTTCACACACCCAAACATATCTTTTCAGCACTTTACAGAAATGTTTCTCACACACACACTCACATGCACACACACACACTTTCACACACACACACAACTTTTTAGCACTTTACAGAAAAATGTTCTCCATCATTATCACTTCCTGTCATGGTTCCTGTGCGTCTCGAGCGTGTGTCTGTAATCGTGGTTATAAACTGAATTAGGGGTTTTGCGTTTCTGCGCTTTACTGAAACCCATCAGTGCTGCTGCTCTCTCGCTGCATCTCCACACAATGTTTTATTGGTTTTTATGTTGCAAAGTTACAAACGAGTGAACACGAGCAGGAAGTCTGCAAGCTTATGGAGATATAATTTCATTGGAAAACCTTTTAACATGTTTCATGATGTGTTTGCTGCATGGTCTTGTTTTTATTTGTTTATGTTTGTGTTCTCATCAAATCACAGATTTAAATCAACCTCAGTTGTGTTTTATTTATGGTTCTTCATGTAAACTACATTGTATATTATTCACATTCTTGCTTTTGAGTTCTTCTAAGAACCCTATTCTAGCATTAGGGTATAGCTCTTTGACCACCTCTTGATGACTTAAAACTTTACCTTGATTGAATATGAACCAACTTACTGACAGCTGCAACAACTTACTGACAGTTGTACTAGTTGTACTATTTTATTGATCAGCTCAGGTGAGTTCTAGTGTTCGGGACAGAGCCTTAAAATTTGAGAAGTTCTAATGAGAACATGGATTAAACGGTTCTTGGTGTTCTCTGCTTCACTCACTTTTTCTCTGCACTTCCCCTTGGTTGTGTTCTAAACTGGAGGGAGTTTGTTAGCTGTGACTCAACAGTGATGTTTAAATAAGGAGTGGTCCTGTTGATGTAACACACACACACACACACACGCAATGGCAAATAAAAACAGAAATTGTGTAGTGGCAATTGCGTGCATGTGTGTGTGGATTTATTCAGAGAGTGGCTGCCAAACAAAGCGACATGGTCCCTTAGGAGCAGATAAAGACGTAAAATTAAAGAGTCTCTTTAGTGTAAATGAAATATTCATTGCCTCAAGTGTTTGGATTGTAAAGTAAACATTCTTTTATGCAAATTGTTCGATTAGGCAAACAGCAGTCATGAATAATTTATTGGAATTTGCACAGTGTTTGATGAGTGGGAGCTTTTGACAGAGAGAGAAAAGGACATGGATTTAATCTGTGTGTGTGTGTGTGTGTGTGTGTGTGTGTGTGTGCATTTGTGTGTGTCTATATGTGTGCATTTGTGTGTGCATGTTTGTGTGTGTTTGTGTGTCTATGTGTGTGTCTGTGTATTTGTGGGTGTGTATGTATGTGTGTGCACATGTGTGTCTGTATGTGTGTGTGCGCGCATGTGTTTGTGTGTAAGTGTGTGTTTGTGTGCTTGACCTGTGTCAGGGAGTTCACACCTGGGCTTTAACCCCAGCAGACTAGCAGCTGTTGTTGTTTGTGTTGTCCAGTAGCTTTGATAATTGGTGCTGAATCTCTAGGGACTGGTCTATAAACACACACACACACACACACACACACACATACATAAAATGTATTCACCTGTGTTTCTCCTCTCGTAAGAATTAGTTAACTGTTCCTCTTGTTCAGAACATCAAGATGCATCTCTATGGAAATGTTGTGCACTTGGGACACACACACACAACACACACATAACACACATAACACAAGAAGACAAGATGTAGTCTAAAACTGTGGTGTGTCTGCACTAACCCTAACTACCTAGGGATCATTTTGTCCTTAATGTTAGCATTTAGAACAAAACCAAAATGGTGGTCTTTCAGCAGCACCGTGTTCAAGTCATCAAATTGTACACTAAAAGATGCACAGTGTCATTATGGTGAAGACAGAAATGTTCTGTTGTGTAGTAACTGTCAGGCTCGGCGGGCAGCGAGGACTGAGGCGCAGGACACCGAGGTAAATAATAAAAGTCTTTAATGAGCCTGACAAATAAATCAGGCAAAGCAGGCAAACACCCAGCATAAAGATCCAGTACACAAGCAGGCAGAATACAGGACAGGCAAGAACACAGAAACCAGAACCAAACAGAGTCACACCAGGAGGGGCACAACAGGCAGGGCAGAACAGGAACAAGGTGGGATGAATCGCAGTGCACAGGGCAAACTGAGGAGACATGTAAAAGCAGCATCCTTATATATTGCCTGATAACTAATATGGCCGACGCCCTATTGAAGTGAAAATCTAAAATGCCGCTGATCTGGAAGTAGCATAGCGAACCAGGAAGTGTGGTAAGAGTGCTGACAAGCACACACACACAAACACACACACACACACTCAAACACACATGCACACTCAAACACACACAAACACACACAAACACACACTCAAACACACAGACACACTCAAACACACACAAAAACACACTCACAAGCACACATACACACGCGCACACACAAACACACTCCCAAGCACACATACACACACACAAACACACTCACAAGCACACATACTGTACACACGCGCACACACAAACACACTCACAATCACACATACACATGCACACATACACATGCACACACACACACAAACACACTCACAAGCACACACATACACACACACACAAACACACAGAAACACACAAAAAAAACACTCACAAGCACACACACACACACACACACAGAAACACACTCACAATCACACATACACATGCACACATACACATGCACACACACACAAACACACTCACAAGCACACACATACACGCACACACACACACACAAACACACACAAAAACACACTCACAAGCACACACAAACACACTCACAAGCACACACATATACACACACACAAACACACTCACAAGCACACACATACACACAAACACACTCACAAGCACACACATACACGTACACAAAACACACTCACAAGCACACACATACACACACACAAACACACTCACAAGCACACACATACACACACACACACACAAACACACTCACAAGCACATACACACACACACACACACACACACACACACACAAACACACTCACAAGCACACACATACACACACACACACAAACACACTCACAAGCACACACATACACACACACACAAACACACTCACAAGCACACACATACACAAACAGACTCATTAAAAGCCCAAAACACAACACAGCTGATTTGCTGTATTTTGTTGCTGAAATGCTTTGTGATTTCACTGTAGGTCATACACCATACCTTGGACTGTGTTCTTACCTTTACATCATGTATATCAGTGTTCCCATGAATGTGTCTGAGACTCTGGCCATGTTACAGCTCATTCTGGGTGAACAGGGACAGCAGAGATGCCAAAGGGTTTCATACAGAGAGAACAAGGGGATGAGGTGGAGGTGGAGGTGGAGGTGAAGATGGATTATCCTTAAGCACTAAATTCAAATCCACTTCACTACAGTACACACACACAAATGCCTTACAAACACAACACACCTTATATCATATAATATTTATAAATGTAAAATGTTTTATTGATTGTTAGTGTAATAATACTAATAATAATAACAACAATAATAACAATAACAATAATAACAATAACAATAATAATAATAATAATAATAATAATAATAAATTGGAATAATCACTGAATATTCTGAAGACTGGAATCCAGACTTACAAATCACTGAAGAGCACTGACTCATCAGTCAGTCTGTCACTCTCTCTCTCTCTCTCTCCCTGACACACACACATACACACACTCTCTCTCTCTCTCTCTCTCTCTCTCTCTCTCTCTCTCTCTCTCTCTCTCTCTCTGACACACACACAAACACTCTCTCTCTCTCTCTCTCTCTCTCTCTCTCTCTCTCTCTCTCTCTCTCTCTCTCTCTCTCTCTGACACACACATACACATATACTGGAGTCTGTCCCTGAAATTTAGGGGCTGTGACACTGCAGCTTTCCTTTATGAAAAATTCCAGTTGCTCTGAATATATATGAATATGCAAATCAGAAATTCTAGAGCAGAAACAGGGGCAACTAACTAGAGTGAGAGGTGCTGTGACACGGGTGTAGACAGATGGGTGCAGAGAAGTAGTTACAGTGATATTGTATTCATGTAAAATTGTATAAAACCACAAACAACTATTGAATTATATCATCAATTCGTGGATTAAAAGTGTGTATGTGTGTGTGATTGAGTGTCTCTCACACACACACAGAATTCAGGTTTCCAACACCTTGAAAGCAACCAACCAAAAAAATAAAAACCCCACACACACATTTGCAGTATGGTCCAATGAACAATCATCAAATCCACTTAGCCGTGTGTGGATCAGGAGGTTTAGTGATAGTTTTTTGTTTGTGCAGCTGAGCTCCAGGATCTTATCAAACACCAGCAAGCATCCTGATCGATTACCGCAACTCAGATTAGCACTAATGCGAACTCTAATACTAGCAATGAGTGACGCAACTAATAAAACTTAATACAGAAGTTTCATAAATAAAACCATAAAGAAAGTGAACTGAAAAATTAATTTATCTTCATGACACCACCGAAATTCTGTCTTAATTTCTCTAAAAGCAGCTTTGACAGAAGCATCACTGCAAATCAGTTTTTTCTTTATAGTTCAGTATTTGTGTATAGGATTGATTAATCTTCATGAATTCATCAAACATCTCTTTAAACGTATATTTGCTTTAACCTCATCAGCATATTCATTATCAATCATTAAAGCGTTTACAATATTCATGTCCCAGGTGAAGTGTGACATCAAAATCAGACTCAGAATCATTTCCTTCTAATTGAGACAATAAGTGTGTATTTTTCTTGATACAATTCAACAGTAGAATATTTTTTGTGAAATTCAAATGAAGAAATAAACTTTTGTGTTAATTCTTTTAAAAAGAGCTTCAGCATAATCCAGCGATCCAATCATCCTTTCATCCAACTGGAAGTGGGTCCATGAGTTTCCTTCAGTTTCAGTAAAATTAATTTCAGTTATCAGAATATCGAAGGTTGAAGATTATTCTGGAGTACAGTTGACTCATACAAGTGTTTCCAGTTGACTCTTAGAAAAAGAAGTACCCAGGTGTTGTTTCAACTGAAGGCTATTATATTTATATTTATTGCACATCTCTGCACTAGACTGTGTGTGTGTGTGTGTGTGTGTGTGTGTGTGTGTGTGTGTGTGTGTGTGTGTGTGCGAGTAGGTGTGGGTGTGTCTGTGTGTGTGTCTGTGTGGGTGTGAGTGTGTGTGTGTGTGTGTGTGTGTGCATGTGTTCAAAGTCCAGGTTTCAAAATAAGGTCCAGCTAAGAGACAGAGAGAAAGATGGAGTGAGACGGTTATTAGCTTCTCTCCCACTCCCTGGCTGAGTGAAGCAGAGACTTTTAAAATCACAGACACAGATAATCACTGCATACACTTCTTCTCTCACTTTTTCATTTTCTTTCCCTGCTATGTTACTAGATAATGAGACAATGTCAGCGCTCAGCCTCATCTCTCTCTCTCTCTCTCTCTCTCTCTCACACACACACACATAGATATAGTATTATCTATAAATACACAAAGAGAATGGAGAATTCTGTGTGTGTGTGTGTGTGTGTGTGTGTGTGTGTGTGTGTGTGTGTGTGTGTGTGTGTGTGCTTTTGGAAGGTGCTAAACGGGTGCATTGGTATGCAGTGAGCCTCATTAGCTCCAGCTGCTGCCCAACAACACACAGAGACACACACAGACAGAGACACACACAGACAGAGACACATACAGATGTAGTGGTGGTGGAGGTGAGTGTAAGAATTAGTGCACTCTGCATATTGCTGTGGTTAGAACTGAGAAAACAGATTGGATACAAGCACTAACATCCCCTGTGTGTGTATGTAAGTGTGTGTGTCTGTGTGTTCCCTTCATATCTCATAACTAAAAACACACATTTGAGGTAAATAAAAATAAACAAATTTATTTTCTTTTCTCTCCATTTGTTTACACACTCCCCCATAGTGTGTGTGACAACCTTAAACCTCCTTCTAAAATTAAAAGTAGAAACTAAGCTTTAGAATTATCGATGAGGAGGTCCAGCATGGAACATTAAAATCTAATGAATATTTATCAGAAGATCCAACTCATGAATATTCATCATTAAAACTGTTCTGGAGTCATTTGCCGGCACAAAATAAATTTGCTGGGGCAGTAAGTGTAGACGTGTGTGTTTATGATAATGCCTAACATCAGTCTGAGGGGACGAGCGAGACCAACACAAACTGGGGATGGAGAGGGAGATAGAGAGAGAAAGAGAAAGTTCTGGGTTCTTCTTTAGTCACTGTGTCTTTCATAATTTCAGCCCTTTAATTTACTGGGATTCACAAATTCAGAATTCCAAGATATTTCAGTCTCAAATGTTTTGGCACTATTTGTCAGTCTCCAGGAGGATGGAGTGCGTTAAAGTGTGTGTGTGAGGGTGTGTCTGGGGTTGTGTGTGACACGTGTGAGTGAGAGGGGTGTCTAAGAGTATGTATGAGGTGTGTTTGAGGGTGTGTGTGAGGGTGTGTGTGAAGGTGTGTGTCTGAGGCTTGAATGTTTTTGCACCTATTGTCTACAGGAGGATGGAGTGTCAATGCTGGGGGTTTATTCTGATGATTAACTGATTATCAGGACCACTAATCACTAATCAATACAATATATGTGTATTTTGCATGCTCTGGTGTATGAACAGCATACTAACAGTTTTTGAGCAGTATATTAACATTATATTACAATATTTGAGCAGTATATTAACATTATATTACAATATATGAGCAGTATATTAACATTATATTAGCCGTATATTAACAGTATATGAGCAGTATATGAGCAGTATATTAACGGTATATTAACAGTATATTAGCAGTATATTAACAGTATATTAACAGTATATGAGCAGTTTATTAACAGTATATGAGCAGTATATTAACAGCATATGAGCTGTATATTAACAGTATATGAGCATTATATTAGCAGTATATTAACAGTATATTAACAATATATGAGCAGTATATCAACAGTATATTAACAGTATATTAACAATATATGAGCAGTATATCAACAGTATATTAACAGTATACGAGCAGTATATTAACAGTATATGAGCAGTATATGAGCAGTATATTAACAGTATATGAGCAGTATATTAACAGTATATTAACAGTATATGAGCAGTATATTAACAGTATATGAGCAGTATATTAACAGTATATTAACAGTATATGAGCAGTATATTAACAGTATATTAACAGTATATTAACAGTATATGAGCAGTATATTAACAGTAGATGAGCAGTATATTAACAGTATATTAACAGTATATTAACAGTATATGAGCAGTATATTAACAGTATATGAGCAGTATATTAACAGTATATTAACAGTATATGAGCAGTATATTAACAGTATATTAACAGTATATGAGCAGTATATTAACAGTATATTAACAGTATATTAACAGTATATGAGCAGTATATTAACAGTATATGAGCAGTATATTAACAGTATATTAACAGTATATGAGCAGTATATTAACAGTATATGAGCAGTATATTAACAGTATATTAACAGTATATGAGCAGTATATGAGTAGTATATTAACAGTATATTAACAGTATATGAGCAGTATATTAACAGTATATTAACAGTATATTAACAGTATATGAGCAGTATATTAACAGTATATGAGCAGTATATTAACAGTATATGAGCAGTATATTAACAGTATATTAACAGTATATGAGCAGTATATTAACAGTATATGAGCAGTATATTAACAGTATATTAACAGTATATGAGCAGTATATTAACAGTATATGAGCAGTATATGAGCAGTATATTAACAGTATATGAGCAGTATATTAACAGTATATGAGCAGTATATTAACAGTATATGAGCAGTATATTAACAGTATATGAGCAGTATATTAACAGTATATTAACAGTATATGAGTAGTATATTAACAGTATATTAACAGTATATGAGCAGTATATTAACAGTATATTAACAGTATATGAGCAGTATATTAACAGTATATTAACAGTATATGAGCAGTATATTAACAGTATATTAACAGTATATTAACAGTATATGAGCAGTATATTAACAGTATATGAGCAGTATATTAACAGTATATGAGCAGTATATTAACAGTATATGAGCAGTATATTAACAGTATATTAACAGTATATTAACAGTATATGAGCAGTATATTAACAGTATATTAACAGTATATGAGCAGTAAGTGGTATTTATCCTCTTGTAGGTGCCGTATCACAGCGTGGCAGGGAGAAGGGCGCCGACCAAAACAGACTGCACTAAGCACTCGTCTTTTTCTCAAACTCGGATCAGTTTGTTTTAAGTTTTTTTCACCCTGAAGGTTTTAAGGAATACGATGAATTCCTGTTTCTCTCTCCGTCTGTCTTTCTGTCGCAAACTTCAAACCTTTTTGTTTGTCTGGGGATAGAATCATTCACATGAAAGGAAACAAACCTGACAGACAAACTTTGTGAAGTTTCTGAACTTTTTTACAGATTTTTGGACTTTGTTTCCTTTAAGAACTTCAGAGGATCAGATGATGAGGATGGATTTTAGACATTTTGCTTCTTTTGTATGAAGAAATTCCGAGTAACTTACAGGTGAAAGGGTTCGACAGGTACGTCACTATATTCACCTCATCACCTCATCACAGTGTTTTCACCTTATTTTATTCTCTCATCTGTCCTTTAATCAGTTTTGTTTAGTTTAGTGAGACAGTGGTTTAGTGAGACAGTGGTTTAGTTTAGTGAGACAGTGGTTTAGTTTAGTGAGACAGTGCTGAGTTCAGCTGAGCTCAGCTTTTATCTACTCATTTGTTTAGCTAGCTTTAATCATAGCATTAATCATATATCCTGAACTTTATATAATCCTGTTTCTGATTGGCTGAACAGAATTAACATAAAAGCTCCACACACATTAGTCCAAAGATGTTTTTTAGCAGAAACATAACACGACGTCTTCTCTTCTTTTCCTTTCTGCCTGTTTTTTCCATCTCCACGTCTAATCTGTCTGAACTTCAGTTTTTAGCTTTTTGTATCTCTTCTCTTCTCTTCTCTTCTCTTCTCTTCTCTTCTCTTCTGTCCATTATCTTCATTTCCTTTTTCCATCATTCATAGTTTCTCCTCTACACTTATATTTTGTTTCATTTTATTCCATCTGATCTCATTTCCTTCTATTTTCTGTCACTTTTTCACTCTCTCTAGCTCTTATATTTTTCTCTGTAATGTTCTCTGACCTTTAATCACATCACACTGCACAGACATTATTTTTTCTCCTGTCTGTCTGTTCATCTGTTCTGTCTCTTTCTCTCACTTTGTCGAGAAAGAGAGCAATTTTTTCTGGTTGAAATAAAGACGCTGCTTGTTTTTCTCATCTTTTGTCGTGCATCGCAGACATTTTTGAAGTTCTTTAATAAATAGAACCAGTTGAAATGAGAACATTACAGCAAAGAGACTTTATTTTATCACTTATTTAATACTAAACTTTCACGCTGGAGCTCAGGACAGCACCAGCATGTTCCTGATAGTCCTCTATAGAACATTTTATGCTTTCAGTCCAGAAGAACTCAGTGTTTACTGTTAGCGAGGATGACGGAGTGCTGTTCAGTAACCAGTATCAAGTCCAGGTTGGTTAGTCATACTTTGTGTGCATTCAAAGGTTAAACAGTATTAATTAAGAGTTTAAAATATAGAGATATATTCAAGCTGAAACACAATCTGTGTGAATTTATATTTATATATTTAATGTCTCTAGACTTTAACTCTCAGACATGAAAATCTGTACACAAAAATGTCATTTATATTAATTTAGTCATTTTTACTGCAGTACAAGATGATTATCATTAAATCTTATTCTGAATGATTCATTAAGTGTCACAAATAAAACATTTTTGTTCTGCAGTTTCAAATCTCAGTTTCCATAACAAGAAACTCACTATAAAAATTCTACATTTCAATTCAAATCATTTTCATAATATTATATGTAATGATGTCATATTATAATATGGATGTGCTTTGTATGTGTGTGGTGGTGGTGATGGTGGTGGAAGGGTCTTGGGGGTGGGTGGGGGGTGTTGGTGTTTCCATACAGCTTAACAGATGTCAATTTAAAGACAAATGAACTTAATTACATCATAACTACAGCATCATAAGACAAAAATGAGTTATGGATAGTGTGTGTGTGTGTGTGTGTGTGTGTGTGTGTGTGTGTGTGAGAGAGATATTCTGGGCAGGGTTAGTACTGTGCCAAGGGGTGGATGTGTTTCTGCCCTAGTTGGTCTGTTTTGCCCTTGTGTGTACTGGCACTATGCCCCATGGGGCCTACATTGTCTATGTGTTTATATCACACACACACACACACACACACACACACACACACACACACATACAAATCTTCCCCTCTGTCTCCTTCATCCCATCTCCTCATCCCATCTTCTCCCATCTGTCTCATTTTAAATACATCCAGTGTGTGTGTGTGTGTGTGTGTGTGTGTGTGTGTGTGTGTGTGTGTGTGTGTGTGTGTGTGTCTGTGTGTGTGGTGCTCTCTTTTTGTTGTTATACTATATTCTAAGTAATTCCCTGTACTACTGTTCTGACCTTTCTGCTCGGCTGTGTCCCAAATCACACTTCAGTATGTTAAATCATGTCATTGTCCACTACCTGTGACAGGACAGTTACAACTACAGACCACTGACCAGTGAAGGAGGTATGGCCTGGTCAGTCTAAGTAAAAGGGGGTGTGGCCTTTGTTCCTGTCAGTCTCTGTATCTTTCAGAGACACACACACAAACACACATACACACACACACTCTCTCTCTATCTTGCCTCTCATTTTTAATCCAGGTTTTTGAGAATAAGAGCCACAAGCATGCTGCTTATCACTTACAGGGAAAGAATATAGGTTTATTTAATAATATATCAAATATGCACACACACATACACTGCAGTCTGTAGGGAGTGAAGGTTCACTGTGTGTGTGTGTGTGTGTGTGTGTGTGTGTGTGTGTGTGTGTGTGTGTGTGTGTGTGTGAGTGAGTGTGAGTGATCGATGCAGGGGGGATTTTGGGATATATCACAGCATCTGAACACCTGACCTGCTGAGATAACAACACACACAAAAAGATTAAGGTTTTAGTCAGGTGTGTGTGTGTGTTACTGTCTATAAGACATATCTACATGAGCATAAAAAATATTTTATGTTATGCATTTTATCCACATAATGTGTGTGTGTGTGTGTGTGTGTGTGTGTGTGTGTGTGTGTGTTGAGTATGCAGATTAGCTCACTGAGTCCAAGGCAAACATATGGTGCATCTCAAAACAAGATGTTCACTAGTCGTATGTAGAATTAAGGGATTCACTGCACACACACACACACACACACACACACACACACACACACACACACACACACAATGAGCTGCCATGCTGTAATTTTTTTACAGACTGTTATCCATGAACTTTGACCCTTTCCACTTTTATAGACATAGATAGCAAAGAACAGACCTCACAATATGGTTCTGTGGGTGAGAGAGAGAGAGAAAGAGAGAGAGAGAGAGAGAGAGAGAGAGAGAGAGAGAGAGAGAGAATAATAAAGAAAGACAAACAGGAAGAAATGGATTAAGAGAGACAGACAGAGAAGAGTTTGGGGTGAGGAGAGAGTGGATGCAATCAGTGTCTGAGGCCAGAAGAGGGTGTGTCCATAAGAGGGTGGGGCTTTAAGAGGGGCGGGCTGACAGAATCTAGTTCAGATAAAACAGGACACAGGAGGCAGGAAAAGTTCATGGAGGATATTTTGGGAAGTAAAATGAGAAGTTTGGTTTCAGTTCAGTTCTGGTTCTCTTTTGGTACTGATTCTGTTCTGACTCAGTTCTTGTCCTCCTCTCCTCCCCTTTCCTCTCCTCTGGTCTTTACACCTTCTTCTTTCCTCATCAATAAAATAAATTATATTTCTGCCTCTGCATGTTGTCATCTCACCGTGTCTCCTCATCTCTCATCTTCTCACCTGTTCCTTTAAAGGTTCCTTCATCACCTAAGTAGCTGCCCTTTCACTCAGTGGGATATCGGTATAGTGTGGTGCTAATTCTCATAGATTTACCAGTTCTCATGTAACTGTGTACCATGGCAACCAGAGGCAGGTCCCTGGCTACTTCATACCTCTGACTATTATGGGATGCAGTGGATTGACTGTACATACACACAACAAAGAATTTTGTATATCCTCATGTTGTCAGTAAGCACTGAAAAGGGACAGATGCTGTACATGGAACAACATCTGTTTACACTCTACACTTTATGTTGTAGTTCGTTTCAATAAGAAACTCATGCAGGTCAAAGCAAAAAATGTGACAATTTCAACTAAAATAAGAAAATCTTTTCAAACATTTGTCACACGGGAAAAAACTGTCCTTTGCTGCCCAAAGCAACACATTTAGGGGAATAAATATTACCCATGTGTCTTTGCAGTTGAGGATGATGTGATGTCATGGCCTGAGGAAAGGTTAGAACATTCAGATTTCTGCTGCACAGGAAGTGTGACCTTTTACATCACGTTGTTATTTTGGGTTTTGTGATGGCTTTCAGTGTGGTGTGTGTGTGTGTGTGTGTGTGTGTTTGTGTGTGTTTACCATAAAGACCAAAAAAAAAAAGACTACATGCGCAACATTTTGATGTTTTGGGACATTTGCTTGTTTATTATGAACACAAAGGGCGTTCTGAGATCCTGGGTTTCAGAATTGATGATCAATAAAATGTCAAATTGGGTATTTCTAATCTAATCTAATAAATGTTGCAGGATTATTGAACCAGAGGGACAACAGATTTATTAAAAAAATTGTGATTCTTTCATTGTGTTTTGTTCTAGATCTGAGGTCGCTTCCCGACGTGGCGATGACGGGAAACTGTACTCGTGAGTGCAGCGAGTTCGGACACTCGGATTCCTGCTGGATGCCGTCTCCAAACCGCAACAACAAAATCTCCAAGAGTGCTTCAAAACTCTCAACCTTTGTGCCTTACCAAGAGCGGGAGGCTCAGGAGACACTGATGGCCAATGGAAGCCCCAAGCCCATGGGGGAGGAACTTGGGGGCGGGGCCACAAACAAAATGCCCAGCATCCGCTTCATGGCCCCTTACACTAGTGCCTACTCTGCAGGTGGTGAGGGGACAAAGGAGTGTGCCATGGAAGAAATCCCACTGAGTCAAACAGCAGCGACCACACCCTCCAGCCAGGGGTCCAAGAGAGAAATCTACCTGTGAAGAGTGAAATGAGATTTTGAGTGAGGGGTTGTTTAGAGGTCATCAGGGTCATCACCATCAACCCAAGTGCACACAGGATTTACAGCAAGACCAAAACACTGGAACTGGTCAGTCAGTAACTGGTCAGCTAAAGAGATCAGTCAGGTTTAAAGTCATTGGGGACCTAAACAGCAAAAGGTCCTCATGAAGGTCATCAGGGTTGTTCAGGTCATTAGGCTCATTAGAATTCCTTTACGCCACTTGAGTGCGCTTGATATTTAGACTGACAAAATAAAACGCTGAATGTGAAGATTCATTTTTGGATAAATTTAGGGATTCTACCGTTGGAATTTGGACACATGAAGCTGTAATAAATTCTGTTACTACTGAAACCACCCCTTTCAAAACCACACCCCAAACAACTAACCAATCTCTCACCATGACCTTAACCGTGACCTGAACACACTCTGTGTGTCAGAAGGAACACTACCACCATCATGCTTCTCCTGTTCTTTCACTTCATTTCCTGTTCTTGTATCTGTTTTGTACTGACGCAGCTTTGGAAGTCGACTTTGGGAATCACATGAAGGATCAATTTTAAATGCTTTTAACTCTGATTCAGAATGTAAACATTTTTAATCCATTTTATTTGTGATAATTTAATATATGCTGTATAGGAACGGATAAACATGAGTTTAGGTTAAAATACATAAGTGTAAGTGCACAGAGTGTCTGATTAAGCCAGCTTGCTGAAGGACACACACTGAACACACACTGTGTTTATTTTAGATGTAGAAAGAAACACTCTCTTCTGGTGTACAGTGCTGTAAATATGCTCTGGCCATTTGTGTGTGTGTGTGTGTGTGTGTGTGTGTGTGTGTGTGTGTGTGTTTGGAAAACGATGGATCTTCACCAGAAACCCTGTAATTGGGACAAAACCAATGGCCTGGGGTTCACAGTGAATAGAAAGCAGCAGGTCGGTGTAATGCGTTTAGTCAGGACTGAACTGTTGCCATGTTGTCCTTCAGGCTCCAGCATCAGGGTTGCCATGGACACCAGGTGGCTCCCAAAACACACTTTATACCACAAACTCTCTCTCTGTGTCAAAATACACAGCCAGCAAGTGTGAGGATGCAAGAGCTGTCTAAAAAAGTCTCACATTCATGAGTGTGTGAATGTGAGAGTGTGTGAGAGCAAAAGACTAGGAGACTTCCTGCGCTGTGATTGGTGGATTAGGTGATTGGATATCCAGTGTGATATTCTACACTCCATGAACAAAGCAATCAGTTAAAGGCAATGATGTGTACAGTTTAAGACAATGAAGTGTGTTTTTTTTGTGTTATAGCTGGAATAAACCACATTTCTGGGTCTTCACACACAGACACACACACACACACGTACACACATTTTTTCATTAAAATACAAACCACACCACACTTGTTCCCTGTTCACTATACACACAACATACTCACTGACTATACACACTATACACATCAGAGTGTGTGTGTGTGTGTGTGTTTGTGTGTGTGTGTGTGATACAAACACTTCCTGACAGCTATACACTTTCTTGCTCTCGCTGCAATGCCTGCAGTCTTTATCCACAGGGGAAAACACACACGTTCATGGGGTGTCCTTCTGTGTGTGTGTGTGTGTGTGTGTAACTCAAGTCACTTACATATTGTCTTTAAAGTAAAGCTGCTGTCACTTTCATCAAGATTGTTTTGTGTTTCATTGCACTGAGTGAGAGAGAGAGAGAGAGAGTGTGTGTGTGTGTGTGTGTGTGTGTGTGTGTGTGTGTGTTACCGACACTACCATTTTGAAAGTCCCTACTGAAGGATAGCATGCTGAACCCTTAGATCCTGATGAGAGTATGCAAGACACACATTGCCACACCAAGCACACACATACACACACACATACACACACACATACACACACACACATATATTATACACTCAGGAGTTTATTAGATTCCACTTCTATTGTGCTAATTTGAATATTCATGATACATTAACATAAATCTGAAATCTGTGAATGTTGATTATCACATCAGGTTCTAAAGGTTCTCTTTAGCTCTCATGTTATTGCATGTGTTTATATCCATCATCACACTCTGTGTCAATTAAAGCTAATAGAAGGAAGATGATGTGAAGTAGTTTTTTTATATTTAATTTATTATAATAAATAAAAGAATCATGTGTTTGTATGACCTGCTGTTCCACTGCACTGTTCTACATCTTTATATTTTGCTTATTTACACATTATTTTTATTATTTTGATACTTTATTGTTTTGAATCTTAAAACTCAGTTAAGTTTGAATCTCACTAAGATTACATCAGAATTATAAAACTGTAAATGAGCTTTTCTATTTTTACCTGAAAATCATTGTTTGTTGTTTTTATTACAGTGTCATCAGTTTGTTAAACAGTTTATTAAACACATTCTGTCCTTTATCACAAACCTCACACACTGCAGACACAAGTAACAGGGTAAACGCACACACACACACACACACACACACACACACACACACACACACACACACACACACACTCAAACACATACACACGCACAAACTCACACTCAAACACACACACTCACATTAAAACAGACACATACACTCACACACTTACACTCAAACAAATACAGAATACACACTCACACTCAAACAGACACACTCATTCACACACACAAACACAAACACACATACACACACGCACACTCAAACGCACACACAAACACAGTCACACTCACACAAGCACACACACACACACTCACACAAACACTCACTCACATACACACACACAGTTTTTATACTAGTGTACCAGTGTGAGAGTGAGGCAGAGACATACCCACTCTGTTTGAAGGGTCGGATCCTGAGAGTGTTGTATTTATATCCTGCTTTGTGATGCCTTGTTTTTCTTTGTACAGTTTTATGTACACGCTGATGTGGCTTGTTTTCTATCGGCTAAGAGCTGCAGTGTGTCACGTTTTTAGAGTGAGTAGTCGAGGACTAAATGTCTAAAATGTGATTATTACACAGATTATTATAGTCTCCCTTTTCCTCCTGATGTTTGTGTTTAAAGAATAAAGACAGTTGCTTTTTATTTACTGTTCCTTCGGTTGTTCTTTATCAGAACCGCATGTTGTACAACATAAACTAAGACAATGCGAAGAAAAAAGAAATGTGGTCTTTTATTTTTTGCTGAGGAAATTACAGAAAAATATGATCATGTAATTACTCCTTATAGCTTTCCAATAAAACATTTTAAACAAAGAAACGTGTGTGTAACCTTTTAGATGTTTACAAATCTGTTCAGAAAGGTTCACATTAAAGACTAAGAAACACCTGTATCCCTCTTTCTGTCTCTCTGTCTGTCTGTCTCTCTCTCCCTTGTGTGTGAGAGTGAGGGTGAGCGGAGAAAATACAGTGTTTCTTAAATGTTTTCCCTCTCTTTAGTCAGGTATTGTTGGTAAAGTGGTTCTGTGTGTGTGTGTGTGTGTGTGTATCTGAGTTTTACTCACTTGTTACACAGTGGTGTAGACGCAGACATGGCAGCTGCTCCCACACAGGTAAGGCAGATGTTTCACCTTTCGTTTACAAGGACATCAACAAAGAGTTAATGATATTTGGGGAAATTGCTCCGTTAAAACGATCTCATTAGGGTGTAAAAACGCAAGTCTACATGTTTTTACCTTCACCAGAGCATGAAGATAACATGGTGTACACAAGTACTGAAAATCTCCGGTGTTTTGAATGCGGCGATTTGGGTCATAAACGATTCTTGTGCCCCCATAAAGACACAAATAACGACACACTACCGTCTACCTCTCATGTTAATGTAAAAAACACTGACCATCACACAGAGGACAAAGAAGGGAAAAGATGTGTGCAGGTGAACGGAGCTAGTGAGGAGGTGAAGAGGCAGAATGATGTGAGTGATGTTACAGTGAGTGTGAATGAGGAACAGACTGGATCTACTATTATTAATGTAAAAACTGAGTGTGACTGATTCTGATGAGAAGAGTGAGACTCAGGACAGTGCTGATGTTATGTACATGTCTACTGGTGCAGTACAGACAGGAAGCTCAGATGAAGGCCTGGCTGATGACCTCTATGGGTCGTCTCAGCTTACTGATGATAGCGTGAGACACGAGGAACAGTGGATAGATATTAATGATCCTGGAGAAAAAGACTGATACACTGTTGAAGAAATTAACTCTTGATCAAACAAAAGGTGTTTTTTCAGGCACAGACATTCATGATGTTTCCCTGACCTCAATAAGTTTATCTTCTCTGTGATGTGGGCATGAAAAGTGTGGAATTATAAAGATCTTTCACAACAAAAAAAACTGCCATAAGACAATGAGGCAAATTGTCTCATAAATAAAGAAAGGCTAATAAGAGGGAAAGCAAAATACGTATGCTTGTATTTCACTTCTATACTGTCACTTTCTTTCCACTTTCTTTCTCATAGAGACATACCCTCTGCTTCTGAAGACTCGATAAGGAACGATGTAGAAGTGATCTACAGGCCTTCTATGTTCTAACATCAGAGCAGAGGGATTCTATGGAAGTTGATTTGATGAAGTGACTGCTGTTGTCATGGAACCCAATGCAGGCCAAATAACTGAAATAGTTACAGTCTAATAGGACTCTATAAGAAGTGGTGGACCGTCTCTGGAGGCGATCACTTTGGAATCCTTTAAGAACACTTGAGTGAATGACGTCTTCAAGGAAATGCCAACATGCTGTTTTTAACATTGTTCTCTACCTCGGGTCACGGGGAGCCTGTGCCCATCTCAGGCGTCATCGGGCATCAAGGCAGGATACACCCTGGACGGAGTGCCAACCCATCGCAGGGCACACACACACACACACACACACACTCTCATTGGAGCGTGTTTCAACAACCTTAAATAAATGGAGAACATTGACTCTTTATGTTCTGAGTACAAAATCCACTCCAAGTCCTTAGTTTAAGGCTAAATTACATTTTGATTAACTATGGACACTTTAAAACCTTTACGTATCTGTGGGGTAAAAATATCTGCATTGTAAAGCAGAATGCGATGGTTGTCAGAATACTGTGTAATGACTTCTGTGAAACAATACTGATATTTTACATTGATCTTTTGTAATTGCTACTGAATGAGTTTTTCTTTCTTTCTTTTGCATTTCATTAATTAATTATTTAAAGTAAAGTCTTCCCCGTGTGAGTGTGTGTGTTTGTGTGTGTGTGTGAGTGTGTGTGTTTGTGTGTACAGTATGTGTGTGTGTGTGTGTGTGTAGTTGAGTTAATAATTTCTGCTGTGAAGAGAGCGGCTATATGTTTTTTATCTAAAATCATTCCGTCCCCTGAGTGAAACTGTTTACTGTGACGGTATTGACACATGACATGTAGTTTTGTACTTAGTTTCTATGGCAAAATTAATGTGAAGTGACACTGAAGTTAACTTAAAACACAACACACTTACAACTAACCCCTTCTTCCCTGCAAAATATTCACAAACCAGAGCACACAAACACACACAAACATACACACAAACAAACACACACACACACACGCACACACACATTTCACGAGCACATCCAGGAGGATCAGACCTAAGGAGGCTTGTGTAGAACGTGAGATAACCTGTTGTTTACATCCCGGCTGTTTTATTAAATTATTAAAGAGAATAGAGGATAAAGAGCAGAGGAAATGAGAACTGTATTATTGATAGTCTGTAGCTCTATTGCCCCCTGTAGGACAGTCAGGGAACTACAGCTACTACAGTCCAGTGCACATTTCAGATACAAACCACTCATTCATTCATTCATCTTCTACCGCTTATCCGAACTACCTCGGGTCACGGGGACCTATCTCAGGCGTCATTGGGCATCAAGGCAGGATACACCCTGGACGGAGTGCCAACCCATCGCAGGTCACACACACACACACACACACACACACACACACACTCATTCACTCACACAATCGGGACAATTTTTCCAGAGATGCCAATCAACCTACCATGCATGTCTTTGGACCGGGGGAGGAAACCGGAGTACCCGGAGGAAACCCCCGAGGCACGGGGAGAACATGCAAACTCCACACACACAAGGTGGAGGTGGGAATCGAACACCGACCCTGGAGGTGTGAGGCGAACATGCTAACCACTAAGCCACCGTGCCCCCCCGATACAAACCACTATTTTTCTTTAAAAAAAAAAATCCCTCTGTGAAAATACCACACACGGACACATGCTAACACGGCTAGCCGAGCGTGTTGACTGCTGAATCATGATGAAATGTTGCAGCCTCATAAAATGACAGCCTTGGACTTGGACATTTTCCAGCAGCCACCGTCATCATATCATTACTCCTGTTAGCACACATGTTCAGTTTCACCTTGATATTGTTTGTTGTCTGCAAGTGCATGTGATATTTATTAAAGAAGCAAACAATTCTGAGCACAAATCTAAAATGAAGGTGTTAAGCAGGATCAAGGCATAAAACGTCGCACTGATCTAAATGTTGGAGGTTCAACTCACTTCCTGTCCTGTGTAAACCTCCTGATTATCACATTATGGAAGCTTTGCATGTCTTCCTGTTTGTTGTCATGAAGAGAAGAGAAGAGAAGAGAAGAGAAGAGAAGAGAAGAGAAGAGAAGAGAAGAGAAGAGAAGACCCTAACCCTAACCCTAACCCTAACCCTAACCCTTGCCTTGCCTTAACCTTTTGTATTTTTGTGTACAGATAAAGATGACTGAATTTACATTAAGCTCCATTAAGCTTCATAATTCATAAGTAATGTGTGATGTATCTATGATATGACGTATACATACAAATTTCTCACCAATTCAGACCCCAACACCAGGGGCATCTCAGGAACATCATGTGCAGTGTTTTACACAGACTTTATTTTTGTTGGTCAACCAGAAATTTTAATGACCATGCATGCATTTTTATTTTCTTTTTTTAATCCAATTGAGAAAATCTAGTAGACAAGCTCGCCTCACTCTACTCCTCCTGTACCTGTTCATTGTGCTGTTGTGAGATGCTCGTGAAAATTCTGTCAAAAAGTCCAGATTGATGTCCTTGGTCCACACAGAGTCTGCTAAAGATTTCATATGCTGAATGTGGACCAGAGATTACAATATTAGCTTTATGTTTGTTTTTTATTGCTGTAAAACTGTCTTATGTCATTTCATTTGTGCTTGACGATTCCTCATATAACAGCATTTTGGGGTTTATTAAAAAGTCTGAGCAGACTTGTAATATTACAGACTCAAACAGCAGGATATAAACAGAGGAGGAAGAGAAGAGAAGAGAAGAGAAGAGAAGAGAAGAGAAGAGAAGAGAAGAGAAGAGAAGAGAAGAAACCAATGAAAATTTAAATTCTGTAAATTTTGAAAGTTTCACTGGAATCTTTAGACTGGATTAAAGGCAGATTACTTTCACATTTCTACATTAATGAAGTAAAGTTTAATTCATGAAATTAAACCTAAATCTAAATCAAAAGATCTCACAGTAGAACCACCAAGCAATAAATCTATATAAACTGATCTTAAATCACCAGGAATGTGTAGATGACTTTATAGGAGCTCAAACGCAGCTGAAAACTGTACTGTAGCTCAGCCTGAATGGATAAGGAAAACACACCAAGACATAAAAATGGAGGAACTTTACATCTCCAGCAGCTCCTACATCCAGAGAGAAACTGGTGTAATGGAATTCAGAGCTAATGATGGTACATCACTGACACATCAAGTTTAAGAAGAATGATGCTTTCAGAAGTTCTGATACATTTCATCTGAGAAATTTAGA
>NC_083472.1:25936468-25943968 GCF_030014155.1 Tachysurus vachellii
GCATAATTAAAAAAAAAATAAAAAAAAAATAAAAATTGTTGGCCTACTGGCCAGAAGGTCATGAGTTTGAATCCCAGGTCCACCAAATGGCCACTGCGGGGCCCCTGAGCAAGGCCCTTAACCCTCAATTACTCAGTTGTATAAATTGAAATAAATTCTGTCACTCTGGATAAGGGAGTCTGCTAAATGCCAGAAGTGTGTGTGTGTGTGTGTGTGTGTGTGTGTGTGTGTGTGTGTGTGTGTGTGTGTGTGTAAAACAGATAAAAAAGGTGAACAAACAAACACATAAATAAATAAATCACTAGAGTGACTTTCTCAGCTATAATTAGAACCCTAATTACCTGCAGCAGTGAATCTGCTCCCGTTATAGTGCACACTTCTTAGGTAACTCTACTGAAACCATTTCCCAAATAACAAGCAGCAGACAGCAAAAATGAGAGGAATATTTACAGACAAAAGACAGAAACATTTGTTTGTTAGCATGCAATCACCAATAACTTGCTCTTTAGGAAGCCTTTAGTGAAGTGAGCTGTGTGAATTCTCTCACTTGTTCACTACTTAGTGCTCCTCTATTGTACTGGTTCAGGCATCTCTTTAGATTTTACTGCATCAATTTTAATTTCATCTTAACATACAAACTACACTGATGTGTGTGTGTGTGTGTGTGTGTGTGTGTGTGTGTGTGTAGGTGAGGTTGTAAAAGGCAGAAACTGTTCAGCTGACTTTATGATGCATGATGTTTGAAAAGATTTTGGCATCACAGATCAAAGTTGAAGATTTCTAGGGATTTTTTTTGCATTAGAATTTAAAATGTCTTGAGATCTATTACCATTGTGTTTAAAAACAGAGGAGAGTTTATCTGTCAGTGTGAGAAACCTGTGATTAAAGTCATCACTTTTAACAATAACTTCTAATTTAACACATTTAAAATCCACCAGTAGGAGGACAGCTGCAGATATCGTAGCAGAGCTGAAACAAAATGTAAACAAAACATAGAGTGTGATGAGTAATAATCTTAAAAGGCCACTACAGTCCCACGGACTAAACCCAGATCAGTCAGTCAGAACAAGGTCTCGTCAATCTGTACTACTGTGATTAGTGTTAGGGAATAGGGAAAGGGAATAGGGAAAGGGAATAGGGAATAGGGAAAGGGAATAGGGAAAGGGAATAGGGAAAGGGAAAGGGTTAATTGACAGGCAGAGATTGATATTCAATTTGTAGCTGTCAGTTGAGTAGCACACTATGGATTATACTGTGTGTGTGTGTGTGTGTGTGTGTGTGTGTGGGTGTCTTTAAAAAATGCTATATAAAAAAAATACTCTAAAAAATGCTATATGGACAAAGAGGACATTTGAGGAGCTCGATGTAACCTTCAGCTCATACTGACACAACAAAGTGAAAGTAGCCATGAGGGACACGACCTGGAGGTTAGATATCCTACAATGCTGAGGGGCCCTGAGGACGAGTGGAAGGATGAAGGTTTCACCTATTTCTGAAGGGGCAGGTGTGCAGCAGGAGACTGAGGACACTCAATCTAATCTCTCATCTCCTAATGAGTCGTCCCGGCTGCACTGCGAGTGTGGGCGTCTTTGTGCAGTGCACCCTAATTACCTCTCGCTCACTTAGTAGAGAACAAGGGGCCGGTGCTGCGGCCGAAACTCGACCCCACTGGAGAACAGAGCAGGCCATTGTTCATGCAAATGCACTTGATCCGATCACATTTTCACTAAAGCTCTTCAGGTTTCTAAAGATTTGCGCAAGAACCAGTAAAGGGTCAATGAAACCTATCCAGATTATGTGGGTTTAGTGGAACAAGAGTGAGCACTGTTCTACAAAAAACCCAGTTCTCTTTCTCAGAGAGAACAATGGCTTCTAAAAAGACTTTTATATTTATCAAGTTAGGGGAACAAATGTTAAAGTGAAAGTTTGGCCATAAACAGTTGTTTTTATCACAAACACATTAAATCAGCTGACGTGCTCGATGTGTGAATTTTATATCTTTAACAATGGAACAATGATGCTAATGTAGCTGGTAATTAAAGTCTGGAACCTTCACACACTTAAAACCATAAAAACTGTTCAGAATATTTTTTGGCCATTTTCCCTGCTGTCCTTTGCTGTGTGTGTGTGTGTTTGTGTGTGTGTGTGTGTGTGTGTGTGTGTGTTTGATGAAGCAATCTGGCCAGCTACTCGACTTTTAATTAGCACAATCCTCTTTTGGATAATTAACTGTTACATAAATAATGTAGCTGGTAATTCAATTGAACTTTGTTTTGTGAAACTAATTTACTATTTCTCGTTTTGTTCAGATTATAAATAATTTATTTATTTTATTAATTGGGCTGAATTCTTCACAAGTCATCTCTTTTTGTAATTTCAGTACTTCTCTAATAAAATGATCATTTGCAAGGTTTTATAGATGAGTAAATGGTTTAATGAGCTGATGGGCAACTCAGGGGCAATATAGAAGAGCTAAAATCCCAAGTGTTCCAATATGGTGGCACGTCAGTAGCACGCAGCGGCCACTCCGGATACAATATGGTGCTTTTTATGATTTTTAGCCTGACAGTTCCTAGTACATGGACACCTGAGACAGCGGTGTTTATGTATACGGCTAGCAGAAGTTAATACAGTACAAAAATTGTGCAACAACCAACCTGCATGATGATGTGTTGGAAAGGCTTCGAGACCTCGGCTTGCTGTGGAGTCCAGGCCTCGAGTCCTCGGAATCGCCTGATACCGGAGACCAGGAGAGGGGACGCCAAAGGTGGTGCTCATGGAAGTGGAGCCCTGGTAAGCGGGCAGGTTTCCGACTACATCCGACTCAAACGCACTACACGGCAAGAGTTTAGAAACTGCTGCATATTTGTTTTTACAGAGATGTGGCTCAGCATCAGAGTTCCGGATGGGCCATTCAGCTAGATGAGGTAAGGCTCACAGTGGTGGAGTGTGTGTATAAATCAACAGGGAATGGTGCAAGAACTCTGTGCTTGTTTCTAGTTACTGCTCATCATTAGTGGAGTTTGTGATGCAGGCCATTTTATTTACCACAGAAATTCACCATGGTTTTCATTGTCAGAGTTTACATTGACCCCAGCACTAATGCTAAAGAGGCTCTATGTGAACTCTATGGGGCTATTAGCAATCTGCAGCATGTTCACCCCGACAGACTGTTTATTCAATTCAGTTTATTTGTATAGCACTTAACAATTTCCCATTATCTCAAAGCAGGTTTACAGAAGTATGGAAACAGAAGAGAGAGAAAAAATAAATAAATAAATATATAATAATAATAATATAAAAATAAGAATAAAAATAAATAAGTGAATATATACAATTAAAGTTTAAAATTAATTTAAAAAAAGATTAACTTAAAATATAAAGTACTATATATCTACCCCTATCCCTAATTAGCAAGTTGGAGGTGACGGCAGCAAGAAAAATCTCCCTGAGATGATAAGAGGAAGAAACCTTGAGAGGAACCAGACTCACAAGGGAACCTCATCCTCATCTGGGTGACACTCTAAAGTAAATAGTGTAAATGTAAATAATGTGATTTCTACAACAGTTTATAATAGTGCAGCCGAGAGCTCCTGAGGAACTAATTCATTCATGGGTCATTGTAAACTCTAAGTTCAGCACAGACCTGATTGCTGATAAATGCAGACATACAGCTGACTGACACAACATTGTTCAAAGAAGGCATGAGAGTCTCCAGGTGGCTCCATCCACAACAATCCCATGAGACACTGGCTGACCATGCAGATCAATCCCTGGCAAGGTGACCACCGGGTTACAAGACTCCAACCAGGGGTAGAACATCAGGATTGATGAAGTAGTTCCATAAGAAGAGACGATCAGACTAGGAACTCAGAACACTGGGAGCTCTGGAGTGACATATATAGCTCGACAGAGAGAGAGAAAAAATGTTAGATAAGACTGCACTTTGCACATAATTTACATTCCATAACAGTCCATAACCTGATCACATACATTGCCTAGCAATACTAGCTATGACATCATAACTAAAAGACTAGAGCCAGAAGGTGACACAGACATGACGGCTTCCTGGGATGTAAAGCGTCCCACCACTCCACAGACTGCAAACCTAAGCGACTTGCGAGGGTGGTAAGGAGACAACATCCAGACATCCCAGTTCACCAAACACTCTATGCCCATGAACACTCCAGATCTACTCCTTTACCTAAAAAAAGCTATTCATAAAAAGCTAGACTAAAAAAATGTGTTTTTAGCCTGGACTTAAACACTGAGACTGTGTCTGAGTTTCTCTGTGAGAAAAAGCTCTGCCCCCTGATGTAGCCTTTTGTACTTGAGGTACTACCAAATAGCCTGCACTTTTTGATCAAATTAAGTGTGACAGATCATAAATTAATTCATTTATCATCGCCGGCGTTTTCAATGATGCAAATCTCAAATCAGTGCTTCTTAAATTCAATCAGTATGTGGACTTTGCAACAAGAGGGGTGAGCACGTGTCTACAGTGTCCTGCCTCAATGACTGTTGTCCCTTTGCACTCACACCCATTGTAATGTAGTGCTTCAAGAAGCTTGTAATGAGGCACATCAAGACCCAGTTACCAACCTCACTGGACCAGCTACAGTTTGCATACTGTCCAAACCGCTCTATGAACGATGCCATTGTCACGGCCCTTCATTTAGCCCTCACCCACCTGGACAATAAAGACACTTATGTACGAATGATGTTCATAGACTTTAGTTCAGCATTCAAGACTATCATCCCTCAGCACCGGATTGGGAAGCTGAGCCTGCTGGGACTAAACAACTCCCTCTGCAACTGGATCCTGGACTTCCTGACTGGGAGACCTCAGTCAGTCCGGATCGGGAACAGCATCTCCAGCACCACCACACTGAGTACTGGAGCCCCTCAGGGCTGCATGCTCAGCCCACTGCTGTTCACTCTGCTTACTCACGACTGTGCAGCAATGCACAGATCGAACCACATTATCAAGTTCGCCGATGACACGACCGTGGTGGGTCTCATCAGCAAGAACGACGAGTCAGCATACAGGGAGGAGGTAACTACCAGCTAACTACCAACAGCTAACTACCTGGTGTAGAGCCAACAACCTGTCTAATGTTGATAAAACTAGAGTTGATTGTTGACTTCAGGAGAGCACAGAGCAACCACTCTCCACTGAACATTGACGGATCATCTGTAGAGATCGTCAAGAGCACCAAATTTCTTGGTGTTTAGTGGAGAACTTCACCTGGTCACTCAACACCAGGTCCATCACCAAGAAAGCCCAACAGCGTCTCTACTTCTTATAAAGGCTGAGAAAACTCTCCCTCTGCCTATCCTAATAGTGTTCTACAGAGGGACCACTGAGATCATCCTGATCAGCTGTGTCACTGTCTGGTTTGGGAACTGCACCATCTCGGATCACAAGATCCTGCAGCAGATAGTGAGGACATCTAAGAAGATCATTGGCATCTCTCTTCCCTCTATCATGGACATTTACACCACACACTGCATTCACAAAGCAAACAGCATTGTGGACCACACACACACCCCTCACACATGCTCTTCACCCCACACACCCCTTACACACACTCTTCACCCCACACACCCCTTACACACTCTTCACCCCACACACCCCTTACACACTCTTCACCCCACACACCCCTCACACACACTCTTCACCCTCTTGCCGTCTGGAAAAAGGTACCGAAACATTCGGGCCTCACGACCAGACTGTGTAACAGTTTCATTCCACAAACCATCAGACTACTCAGTAACTGATCTGAACTGTACAGGGCACAACACACACACACACACACACACACACACACACACACACACTCAACTGTGTGGATTACACTGATCTGCACAAAATACAAATTCTTCCAGTATACATCCATGTCTACAGCACCACCATATCAAAGTGTTTACATGATGTTTTTACACACTGTTTTTGCTCACCACACATGCTGTCTTTCACATTTCAGTCGATTGCTGTTTTGCACAGAGGTCAGTGCTGCTTTTGTGTAATGTCTTTTGTGTAATGTCTTTTGTGTAATGTCTTTTGTGTAATGTCTTTTGTGTAATGTCTTGTATAGTTTGTCCTGCTCTGTCTTTATGACCTGTCTCACACTGTGTACACCAGGTTTTACAGATACGCTTAATGTGTCTAAAATGAACTTACTTAAGTTCTTATCTCTGTGTTGTTCTACAGTATGTAGCTTCTTGGTCTTGGAGTCAGATATATATGGATGAAATGACAATAAAAGCTTCTCGACTTGACTAAAAACAGTTAATAACAAAGATTTGAACGTTTATTAACAGTGTTAACAGTGAGCACACAGAAGTGTTATGATCCGATAAACCCGTTCATAACATGTACAAAAAGGTCTCTAGTGCAGTGTGTGTGTGTGTGTGTGGTGCTTCATTGTGTGTAGTTTCTCACTGTTGACTCCCCTCCTCCATTTGCCAAAGCCCCAGCCTCCATCCCTCCCTTTATACCTCCATCCATCCTTCCCTCCATTCCTCCCTCTCATCTTCACTTTGCTCTGCTACTAATGAGGACTCGGCTTATCATGACTTTGCCCCTAATGGTGTGTCACGGGGCTGTCAGTAGCTGACACAGGGGTGTGTCACTGTGACACACAGGTGAGACAAGTGACATCGACCTGCAGGTGTTGCTAGGTGACAGGTTGCTGTGGTAGTGACAGGTCCTAGTGTAGTAAAGTTCAAAGAGAAAGACATGCTGACATTTGGGGATCAGAGAGCAAGTCAATTAGTAGAGAGCACAAAGCTTTCATTAGCCTGCCTCCACACACACACACACACACACACACACACACACACACACACACAGACACACACATTCTCAAGTACAGACCTGGAAAATAACCTCATCATCTCTATAGTGTGTGTATATAGTGTGTAAAGTAATAGCAATGTTTTGTCATCACGTCCTTACACTTTATGGTGAACATGTGGTTCACTGTGAGCTGTCTGTCTGTCAGATTGGATTTCTGTACACAGGGGTGTATCTGAGGTTCACATATATTTGCATTATATATTACATAAATTAGAAATGCATTAATGTTTTGCAAAAACATGGAGCCTCTGACAGCATCAGGAAATCAGGACAATGACACAGCAGCTCAAAGACATGTCCTTCTGTCTTCAGACTCCCTGTCTGCTTGCTGTTGTGTGATGAGGTGCAGGTTCTCAGATGGTGTAAAGTGGATTGAACATACTGTAAATAAAAAAATCACTGCTCTGATATTAAACATTTTATATTTAATTTGACACATGCTGTAGATCACTAACTGTCAGAACAAGTACTAAAACACACACACACACACACACACACACTTTACTTAGAGGACCTCCAGGAACACAGCTACACACAACCCACTATCTAAAGCTCGATCACCATTTTTTCATGCACATTATTGGCAGATCAGTCATTCAGTAGGCCACGCCCATCAACATCTGCCAAAACAGCTGAAA
>NC_083472.1:25953968-26028991 GCF_030014155.1 Tachysurus vachellii
ATATTTGGATGTTTCCTTATTTGCATATTTGCATATATGTATTGTTTTTAATAAGGACAAATGTGTAACGCTTTCTTTTTACCTTTATTTCAATTTAATTATTTTTGAGATTATTGTGTGTGTGCGTGTGTGCGTGCGTGCGTGTGTGTGTGTAGCTGTGCAGAAAGAAAAAGCTTTGTGATGTAATGTGAAATGACAGCTGGGAGGTGAAATTGATTTTCTATCTGTATGATTAATTTATCTACTAAATTCCACCAAACACACACACACACACACACACACACACACACACACACACACACAAACACAGACACCTTTAGACACACACCTTTAGCACCGTTGATCTGAAGCTAGGATTGTTAAATATAAGATCCCTCGTATATAAAGCTCTTATGGATAATGAAATGATTACAGATCAGATGTTTTGTGTTCTGTGTTTAACAGAAACATGAGTCAAACCAAACGAGTTCATACATATATACATCAGCCACACCCAACAGGCAGGGGAGGAGGTGTCGCAGTTATTTATGATGATAAGCTCGATGTCAAGCAAGAATCTAGACATACGTTTAACTCATTCAAAGTACTTCAGACTACAATAACATATGTAGCCACAAAAAATAAGACTACTGAGTCAGTTCCTCTTATTGTTATTTACAGACCTTCTGGACCATCTTCTGAATTCCTCTGTGAATTTGCAGATTTCATTTCAAACCTAGTTGTTTAGTTAGACAAAGCAGTAATTGTTGGAGATTTTAATATTCATTTTGATAAGTTAGAAGATCCTCTGAGAACAGCAGTTGTTTTCATCTTAGATTCAGTAGGGGTGAATCAGAATGTAATAGGAGGTCACACTTTTGATATCGATCTAACCCTTGGATTAAATATAGAAAATATAGTCACAGTGTCTCATTCAGAAGTTATCTCTGACCACGATCTCATTTCATTTAAATTGCGCTTTGGACAGGATATTTGCAATTCTCCATGTCACCATGTTAAACGTTAATTTACATCCACTACTGCAGAGAGATTTACCAACAGTCTCCCAGAATTATCATCCATGATTGGATCGACATCTGAACCAACAGAACTTGATCAGGGGTCTCATTTATAAAGCGCGCAAAGGTTGTGATCTATAAAAAACAAACTTGACGGGAAAATGTGCGCACCTTTAAGCAAACTTTGAGACGTGCGTACGCACATTCTGGAGACAAAGGGAATTGGCGACACAGATGGTGAGGTCGTGAACTGAAGTTAGATTGTAGAAAATACATGTGAGAAGAACGATTATAAGAATTAATGACATTTAATTTTCACTCCATTTCATACGTTTTATGAAGATTGAAGATTGAACTCCAACAGTGTTATTTGTGCCGATTGTTTTAGGCTACATACATCTAGTAAAATCCAAACGTAATTCAAAATGTATTAAAAATAAAATAATAATAATAATAATCAGCGCTACTCCATCCAGAGTGTATCCTGCCTTGATGCCCAATGACGCCTGAGGATAGACACAGGCTCCCTGTGACCCGAGTAGTTCGGATAAGCGGTAGAAGATGAATGAATGAATAATCAGCGCTGCCTTACAGTCACATTGTCCACAACGGGAGCACAGGAGGAGACGGTGCGACTACATGTGATACAGAATAGCATGAAATACCCTTTTATTAGAGAACTACAGAACACAGTGTAAAAACGAAATATTTTCCTTAATGTACATAAATCATAAAATGTCAAAGTCTGCAAATACAGTCATAAGGCACAATCGCTACTCATCATCGGTCCTAACTATTACGGTGTTCATTACAAAACCGTCATGAAGAAGCATGTGTTCACTATAACATTTCGTCTTAAATTTTCGCCCACAAATTAATTCTGTGATTTTGTCAAGGTGTTAACGATCAGTCTAATTGCTAGAAACATATAAATCCTCTGGTGACCCGGGTATGTAATGCTTCATGATGGCACTGCTGGCACTGTTGGAGGATTATGCCAAAGGCAGAATAAGGAATGAACGAGATTTCAGGGACCATGATGATTTCCTGGCCCATTATGATGACTGGCTAATAAGCCGATTTAGATTCCCTAGAGCTGTGCTCTTAGATCTATGTGCTGAATTGGGTCCAGTATTAGAGAGGGCAACACGCCGGAACCATGCCATCCCAGTCCAAATACAAGTCATCACCACTCTGGGGTTCTTGGCAACCGGCTGTTTCCAGCGGGAATTGGCAGACAGGTAGATTATTTATATAAAAAAACTATAAGTCATCCTCAGCTTTATGTCTAAGACCTTTTTGTATATGAAATAATTCTATTGGAATCTATCATCTCACCCTATAGGTCTGGTATATCACAGCCGTCCCTGAGTGCCATAATATCTGTCGTTTTGAATGGTATACTTAATATGGGTAGTCGATACATCAGGTTCCCCTACACTGTGCGAGAACAGGCTGAAATTAAAATGCAATTTGCAGCAATGTCTGGTTTCCCAAATGTAATCGGCGCAATTGACTGCGCTCATGTTGCTATAAGGGCCCCTTCTGAAAATGAATTTGCTTATGTTAATAGAAAGCATGTGCATTCTATTAATGTGCAAATCATATGTGACTCCAACATGACCCTCACAAACATTGTGGCACGCTGGCCTGGTTCAACACATGATTCCTTTATCTTGACAGATAGCAGTGTAGGGAACAGACTAAATGCAGGCGCAGTACATGATGGCTGGCTTCTTGGTGAGTTTAACAATATTAAAAAGTAGAAACTGTAACAATGGTGTTTTTAATATAATTATAACAATGTTGCTTTTAATATAATTCTAACCTGCAGGCGACAGTGGCTACCCCTGAGACGCTGGCTCCTCACCCCATTTTTAAACTTACGTAAACTTTTAGTAGGGATCCTACGCACAGTTTTATAAATGAGACCCCAGGTGACTGACTATTTAGAGTCAGTGTTTTGCTACACCCTAGATATTGTAGCCCCACTTAAACGGGAAGTAATTAGAGAGAAAAAACTTAAAGGGTGTTAAAGGGACAGCCCTCTCTCCTGGTCCAGGTCTTATTTGACTGATCTCTATCAGTTCGTAGATATAAATGGTAACTACTTTATACAAACTAAGGTAATGTTTGTTGTTCTGCAAGGTTCTGTGTTAGGCCCATTGCTTTTCTCCCTATATATGCTACCCCATGGTGCAATTATTTGTAAACATAATCTTAGCTTCCCCTGTTATGCTGATGACACATAGTTATATGTTTCAGCTCAGTCAGATGTGAGTCACCAGCTTAATAAGATTGAAGATGGTGTGAAGGACATTAGACAGTGGACGCTTACTAACTTCCTCCTGCTTAACTCTGACACACAGAAGTTCTTGTACCAGGACCACAGACAGACAGAAGTAAGCTTTCTGATTACAGAGTAACTCTGGATGGTCTTTCTATTACATCATGTGCAGCAGTAAAAGACCTCGGTGTGATTATTGATACCGGTCTCTCATTTGAAGCTCACATAAATAATACCACAATGTTAGCCTTCTTTCATCTCAGAAATATTGCTAAGATAAGAAATATGATGTCATTACATGATGCAGAAACACTAATTCATGCATTTGTTACCTCTAGGTTGGATTATTGTAATGCTTTACTGTCTGGATGTTCCAGTAGGAGCATAAACAAGCTCCAGTTAGTCCAGAACACAGCAGCTAGAGTCCTAACTAGAACCAAAAGATATGAACATATCACCCCGATCTTATCCTCACTGTATTGGCTTCCAGTCAAGTTTCGCATTGATTATAAAATAATATTACTGACCTATAAAGCACTTAATGGTCTCACACCACAGTACCTGAGTGATCATTTGGTTTTTTATGATCCATCACGCCTACATCGATCAAAAGGTGCAGGCTATTTGGTACAGTAGTACCTCAAGTACAAAAGGCTCCAGCAGGGGGCAGAGCTTTTTCTGACAGAGCACCAATGTTATGGAACAGACTTCCAATTAGTGTTTGGTCTCAGTGTTTAAGTCCAGGCTAAAAACCCATTTGTTTAGTCTAGCTTTTTATGAATAGATTTTTTTAGGTAAAGCTGGAGATCTGGAGGGCTTATAGAGGCATAGACTGTTCGGTGAACTGGAATGTCTGGATGTTGTCTCGTTACCACCCTCGCAAGTTGCTCAGGTTTGCAGTCTGTGGAGTGGTGGGATGCTTTACATCTCACGAAGCCCTCATGGATTTAGTTATGATGTCATAGCTAGACTTGATAGAGTCCCTGTCTGCACTTTGCACATAATATCTCTTTCCCTATATATATATATATGGGTCTGAGGCGAACTCAGTGTTTGAGATGACCCATTAGATCCTTGGGAGGTCTTGGTTGCACTATTATAAACTGTTGTAAAAAGGACATTATTTACATTTACATTATTTACATTTACATTATTTATCTCGCTCCTCTAAAGGTTTCTTCCTCAGATCATCTCAAGGAGTTTTTCCTTGCCATTGTCGCCTCTGGCTTGATCAATAGGGATAAATGATAAAGATATATATTATTTTAAAAATTAAATCAATATTTTTTAATTAATGTTATACAAATAAATTGAATTGAATTAAAAATTGAATGGACACACAAAACACACACAGGCACACAAAACACACAGACATACACACAAAACACCCCCACACACACGAATGATAGATGTCACGGTCAGCGCACCGCCCACGCCCACCGAACACCAACACCGAGAAGCGTCTCCACAATACTAGCTCTCCTGGACTACACCTCCCAGAATCCACCACTGACTTTGATTGCTCCACCACCTGCTCCTCATCAGCCGCTTCCTATAAAGACTGAACGTGAGCTTGACACCAGTGCGAACTCTTGATCTGTTCTGGCAATCATTCTGAGCAATTCCCGTTTTCTCTGTTCTAGTTTCGGTTTCTGCTTCTGTGTTTTCATTTTGTGATTGTTTGCTGCCTGCCCTGACCTTCTGCCTGTCTTACTGTTTCTGATTTCTGCCTGCTCTCTGAGATTGTGTTTACTTGCCCTGACCTTGCCTGTACGACCACGAGTTTGTCTTTATTAAAAGCTGCAAATGGATCATCCGCCTTACGACTCTTCGTTACAATAGAGTTATTATTTTTGCATTTTTGTTTCTTTCGGCTCCTTTTTGATAGTTAATGTTAGCTAGAACAGGAAATCACAGGCCTCTTAAACTAAATATGACCACTGTTCCAGAGTGCGTTCCCCTCCATCCTTTCTTCTGCACTACAAAAGCAGCACTAATAAAATCTCTTTACACAAACATCTAACAGTTTGTGTAAAATGCTCCAGATATCAGGAAACACGTCCCTTTAGTATTGATTCCGGATTGGGATCACCACAAAAATGGACAAAAAACAGACACAGGACGAGATGCCAAAACACTGTGTCTGCCATCTTCAGCTATTGTAATGTTAGCTGAAATACAGCAGGTGACCCAGTACATGCTAAACAATAGATTTCTCTGTGAACTTCCTGCATTTGAAAGTCCTGATGTTGCAGAAGGAGAGATGTCACTGAGCTTCTGATTAGTTAAATGAGCAAACAATACACTCAAAACACCACAAGAATAACACACACACACACACACACAAACACACACACTCATTCAAGTTAGCAGTGACAAACCAAGGGAATTTGATCATGGAGACATTGCTGGGAAGTCAGGGAAAAACTAGAGCTCATCCTTATGTGTTGTGTTTTTCATAACACACTGAGAGGGTGGAGACAAGTAGCAGATAATAAAACATTATTACTAAACCATAAAATTGTTGAGTTTGCATCAGAATGTAACAGAATAGCCTCAAATGTAAAAAAAAAAAAAAAAGGACATTTTGTCTGTGTATCTGTTTCTGTATATCTGAAACAGTCGATATTTATTCATAGATTTATAACTGTAATCTGCTGCAGGATATGTGTGTAATGTCAGAGTGAGAGAGGAACACCAGCACAGCATCACACACTTGCCTGAAACGAATGTGCGCCGTAATTAACTCTTTCCTCCATGCGTGGCAGCGTCAAAGAGGAAGGATGAGTTTAGGGGATTTTATTTTAATAATCCGATTCACTGATCCCTTAAATTTCTACTCCTGAAGGAAGATGAGCCTGAACACACACACACACGCACACACAAAACTCTCACAAACACACACACACACACACACACACACACACACACACACACACACATACACACACCCGTGTGTTCAGCAGTCGTTCTGCTGTTTCATTTTAGTTAAAATGTAAAATGCTCAGTCTGCAGCTGAGTAAACACACTCAGCATCTTTACATAACAAATAAAAATATTTTTTAAATCCTTAATTATTTCTAACAACATCAGAACCAGCTTCAGCACTGAATCAACACATTAACCATGATTAGCATCATTAGCAACATGTCTTTGTTCTCTTCCTCTATACTTTATTCATCCAGTGTTTATTAAAACATCTTCATTTAGTTCAGAAACTTCAAAACAAGGGGTTTTCATTTTTCCTTCCCTCCCTGACCAGCTTGGGTTCCAGTTGTCATAGTAGCTAGCGGCAGCACGTAGTGCACTCTGGTGGTGCAGGGAGAGCGGTAGACCCAGAGGCTTGGCGTAGGCTCGGCAGATGTCAGCAGTTTTCATTATCCAGAGGACTTAACCAGGATAGAGTGCCACAGCAGTGCAGCTGATTGGTCAGCCCTTTTGTCAGGAGTTTTTCCACCCCGCCTTGCAGCTTAATTTAGGGGCACTGACTGTGGTGCTGAAATGCTGGGGATTGTTGTCTTTCTATTTGCAGCCTATTTTCTGGGGCGAAGAGCCCATATATACCTATATATATATATATATATATATATATATATATATATATATATATATATATATACGTACATATATATATCGTCGCTTTCGGGCGGAATCTCCAAAACCATTATTCTTCAGGAAATTAAAAAAACGGCGTATTTATTTGAGTTATTAAACATTGTATCGTTAAAGTTGTTATTATACCTTGTATTGCTATCATATACTGTTGTGTACCAACATTAACACAACATTTTCCCAAAGTCACGTTTTATCGGAGATACAAGCTTTATGGAGTATATAGAGGTGGAGTTACGAGATTTCTCAGACAGTTGAAGCATCTAATGGAGTTAAGAGATTTGCACTCAAGCTATTTTCAAGACTTTAGATTGGTTAATAACTTGTAAAAATAACAGACCCACGTGGGGACTGACCAATAGCATCGATATGTAAAAAAATATGAAATTGACAAAATTTGGACATACGAGGTTTCCGCCCGACAGCGACGAGATATATATATATTTGGGTGTTTTATCAGCAATTTCATTTTGATCTATCGAATAACTGAAGGACACTAAAGTAATATTTCAGTAGTGAAATGAGGTTTATTGGATTAACAGAAAATGTGCAAAATGCATCAAAAAGAAATTAGACAGGTGCATAACTTTGGGCACCCTTGCCATTTTGTTGATTTGAATACATGTAACTACTTAGCACTGATTAATTGGAACACACAATTGGTTTGGTGGGTCATTAAGCCTTGAACTTCATCGACAGGTGCATCCAATCATGAGAAAATGGATTTAAGGCCAATTGCAAGTTGTTCTCTTTGACTCTCTTTTGAAGAGTGGCAACATGGAGGCCTCAAAACAACTCTCTTGTGACCTGAAAACAAAGATTGTTCAACATTAGAACAACAAGAGCCACCAACACACGTGTCAAGAAATTTGGAAACAGTTGTGGTATTCCTCTTGTTTAGCCTCTCCTGAAACACAGACGTCAGAGGCGTCTTAGCTGGGCTAAGGAGAAGAAGAACTGGACTGTTACCCAGTGTTCCAAAGTCCTCTTTTCAAATGAGATCAAGTTTTGTATTTCATTTGTAAACCAATAGTCTGGAGGAAGGGTGGGGAAGCTCATAGCCCAAGTTGCTTGAAGTCAAGTGTTAAGTTTCCAGTCTGTGATGATTTGGGGTACAATGTCATCTGCTGGTGTTGGACCACTGTGTTTTATAAAAATGTCACTGCACATGTTTACCAAAAAATTTTAGAGCACTTCATGCTTCCTTCTGCTGAGCAGCTTTTTTAAAGATGCTGATTTCATTTTATAGCAGGATTTGGCACCTACCCACACTGACAAAAGCACCAAAAGTTGGTTAAATGACCATGGTGTTGGTGTGCTTGACTGGCCAGCAAACTCACCTGACCTGAACCCCATAGAGAATCTATGAGCTATTGTCAAGAGGAAAATGAGAAACAAGAGACCAAAAAATGCAGATGAGCTGAAAGCCACTGTCAAAGAAATCTGGATCTCTTTTTTAAAGTATAGCCATGTAATGGTCTGAGTTTTGAGAGCAGTGGTGCTAGTTTAAATCGCAGCAGCAGCGATGCACTAGAAAGCGACTCAAAGAATGGGAATTTAAAGCGTTGGAAAATATGGAAGTCGTATCGGATTGGTGCGCGTCATGAACAGCTGATTATCAGCTGATGTGGCCTGCCTGAACTAACGTGATGCTTGATATTAAACTACTACAGTCTGTGGGTACTGAATTTATACAATACACGAGTTTCACTATTTGAGTTGAATTACTGAAATAAATTAACTTTTCTACAACATTCTCATTTATTAAGGTGGACCTGTATATAAAATAAGTGTTATACAGACTCCTGGAGTAATAAATTCACTAGCTGCTCCTGTGCAGATATCAAAAGAGAAGCTTATACTGTAGTTAATGTTCCTTGTTAGTGTGAAAATATTTCAGACCAGATGAATTAAATTCTAGAAGTACATAAGACAATTCCGTGAGTGAATGAGAGTGTGTGTGTGTGCCCTGCGATGGGTTGGCACTCCATCCAGGGTGTATCCTGCCTTGATGCCCGATGACGCCTGAGATAGGCACAGGCTCCCTGTGACCCGAGGTAGTTCGGATAAGCAGTAGAAGATGAATGAATGACAATGTTATAAAAACATCTTATATTTCTTGAAGTGAAATTTAGAAGTGTGAGTGAGGTATAATGCACTGTGTCAGAGTTAAAGAGTGTTTTCAGAGACATGAGTTGCACTTCACACAGCTAAAATTCTGACCAGTGGTGCATGGCAGCTCAAAGAAACTGATCCTGATCTAGTAGGTTTTAGGACTATACTGATTTGAACATGGCATTTAAACCTACCAGATGATGTTGAGGTCACATCCTTCATGGACCATTAAACTGTGATGAGTTTCCACAAAGCTGTCAGTTAATTAGTGAGTTCCATTGATATACAGATTTATTACTTTGCTAATTTATTGTAAATTTCTTGATTTATTGATTGATTTATTGTACATTTATTCATTAAGAGTGTAGCATGAAATATCATTGAAGCTAAAGATGTGTCGGGTGTGTGAGTGCATGTGTGTGTGTGGGTGTGTATGTGAGTGTACGTGTTCACATTTTTAAAACTGTATTTTTTTTTTAATTAGCATGATGCTAATCAACATTATATTAGCTGTCATTTTATAGTCACTGACACACGGCTGCTGTAAATGTCCTCTCTATCGATAATAAGGCCTTTTAACTGAGGGAATTGTAGTAATGTGTCAATCTTTACAGCGAATTTCAAATTTGCAAATTTAACACACAGAACTTGAGACCTGGTTTATTCCTGTCTTCGCTGCACTGCTTTTTTTTTTATCAGGGCTGAAAATTGATTAGTAAATTTAAACTGTTATAGACAAATGTGGATCAGTGGAGATACATGTTGAGGTTTAGTGGAGATACACTGGGATTTTCTGTAGGGTGCAATATTACTTAAGTTGGTTTAGATCCTACCTGTCTGATCAATACCATTTTGTAGATTTAAATGGAGAATCCTCCAGTTTATTTGCAGTTAATTATGGTGTCCCTCAAGGATCAGATTTAGGACTGCTGCTTTTCTCACTATACATGCTTCCCTTAGGGATCATCAGTAGAAGGCATGGGATTAGTTTCCATTGTTATGCTGACAATACTGTTATATATCTCATCAAAACCGCGATGAAATAGCTAAATTGTCTAAGTTAACCGAGTGCATTAATAATATTAGAGATTATCAGATAATAATTATCATTATTAGACTATTGTTAAATTCTGATAAAACAGAAATATTACTTATCGGTCCAAAAACCAGCACACAGAAGCTCTCACAATTTAACTCCCATTTAGAGGGATGTACTGTTACTAGTAGCCTGACAGTGAAAGACCTGGTGTTTATTAGACAGTAACTTGTCTTTAAAATCATATCACCATATTAAAAACACAGCCTTCTTCCACCTTAGAAATATTGCCAAGCTGAGAAACATCCTGTCTGTATCTGATGCTGAGAAGCTACTTCATGCTTTCATGACCTCTAGACTGGACTATTGTAATGCATTACTAGGTGGTTGTCCTGCATCTTTAATAAATAGGCTACAGTTAGTCCAAAATGCAGCTGCCAGAGTTCTCACTAGGACAAGAAAGTATGACCATATAACCCCAATTTTATCATCTCTACACTGGCTACCTGTTACGTTTAGAATTGATTACAAACTGCTGCTACTTACGTACAAGGCTCTTAATGGTTTAGCTCCCATGTATCTAACTAGTCTTCTAACATGTTACAATCCTTCACGCTCTCTGAGATCACAAAAGTCAGGACTTCTGGTAGTTCCCAGAATATCTAAGTCTACTAAAGGCGGTAGAGCATTTTCTTATTTAGCTCCCAAACTTTGGAATAGTCTTCCTGATAGTGTTCGGGGCTCAGACACACTTTCCCAGTTTTCCCAGTTTTCGCCCAAAACCATCCTGGGGGCCACAAAGCACTGGGCTCGAGTGAGTTAGCTGACACCAAGAGAACGCTTCGGAGACGGCGACGCAAGCGAGGCAAGAGGGGAGGGATTCAACCATTCAATCAGGCCAGTAGCTCGTCCAGTTTGTTTTCCGGCGACCGCACATTCGCTAGCAGGAGGCAAGGTAACGGTGCTAGGCTAAAAGCCCGCGCTAGCCAACCACTGTTACCTTGCCTCCTGCTAGCGAACGTGCGGCCCCTGGAAAACAAACTGGACAAGCTACGAGCCAGGATTACAAATCAACGGGAAATCAGAGAGTGCTGCGCCCTGATTTTCACAGAGACCTGGCTCTCAAACAGAGTCCCAGAGGACGCCATTTAGCTACAGACTCACTCTATTCACTGAAGCGACCGAACGGGGGTGTGTGTGTGTTTTTGTCAACAACTTGTGGTGTGGAGATATACAGACGGTTGATAAACATTGTTCGCCAGATGTGGAGTTTCTACTACTGAAGTGCTGTCCTTATTATCTATCGAGGAAATTTACTGCTGTGTTTTTGGCCGCTGTTTACATCCCCCCTGAGCTAACTCCACGGCAGCACTCAGCAAACTCCATGACGTCATCAGCGTGTTAGAAATGGCTCATCCTTACGCTGTTTTTATTGTTGCTGGTGACTTCAACCAAGGTAGTTTATGGACTGTATTCCTCAAATACCACCAACATGAGGACATTCCCACCCATGATAAGAACACTCTGGACCATGATTACAGCAACATACATGGTGCATACAGGGCTGCACCCCGCCCCCACTTCGGACACTCAGACCACATCTCTTTGTTCCCATGTCCTGCTTACAGACAAAGGCTGAAACAAGCACACCCTGTCACCACACAGGTTAAACTCTGGACTCCAGAGATTGAGAGCACCCTGCAGGATTGTTTTGCTCTGACAGACTGGGATGTGTTTAAAGCTGCAGCCACTCTGGATGACTTTTCCGTCAGTGTACAGGTCTATGCTGAGTATGTGACAGGGTACATCAACACTTGTGTCGATAACATCTTGCCCACTATACAAATCAGGAAGTTTCCAAACCAGAAGCCTTGGATAAACACCCAGGTACGTCACATGCTGCATGCTTGCTCTCTTGCATTTAGATCAGGCAATGAGACCGAGTACAAAGCTGCGAAGTATGGACTGAGAAAAGCCATCACAGCGGCCAAGAGGTAGTACAGAGAGAAGCTGGACAGCTTCTATTCTACTCCTGACTGCTGCTTTGAGGCTCCCAGCTACACTGCAGAGAGGGGGCTCACACACACCTGGACCACCCAACCGCCCTCCCCTCCACCAACCATCTCAACAACCCAGGTACACAAAGCTCAGAGGAAGATTAACCCCTGCAAAGCAGCAGGACCAGAAAACATTCCTGGGCGGGCCCTCAGAGCATGTGCCAACGAGCGGGCTGAAGAGCCCACCCACCTGCCTGAATGACTACAGGCCAGTGGCACTCACTCCAATCATCATGAAGTGTTTCGAGAGAGTGGTGCTGGCCCACATTCAGAGCAGCATACCAGACACTATTGACCCACTGCAGTATGCCTACCAGCCCAACAGGTCCACCTCGGATGCCATTCTGCTGCCATCCACTATTCTCTTTCTCATCTGGAAAATAAGGACTCATACCTAAGGATACTCTTCATTGACTACAGCTCCACCTTCAACATGGTTATCCCCACAAACTCACCCACAAACTGTCCACACTTCGTCTGCACCCCACCCTCTGTGACTGGCTCCTAGACTTCCTGACTGGCAGGCCTCAGTCTGTCAGGATTGGTAATAGGACTTCAGCCAGTATCATCACAAACAGTGGAACTCCACAGGGTTGTGTACTCAGCCCCATCCTCTACACCCTGTTCACCTACGACTGTGTCACCTCCCACAAGGACAACATCATCCTGAAGTTTGCGGGCGACACTGCAGTGATAGCACGCATCGCTGGCAGTGACGAGGCAGCCTACAGGAGGGAGGTGGCTAGTCTGGTGTCATGCTGCGGAGACAACAACCTCACCCTCAACACGGACAAAATGAAGGAAATGATAGTGGACATAAGAAAGGAGAGGAGAACGCATCAGCCACTGTTCATCCGGGAGCTTGAAGTGGAGAGGGTGAGCAACTTTGAATACCTGGGTGTCCACATCAGTGAGGATCTCACTTGGACACCTCACTTCACGCCGCTTGTCAAGAAGGCCCAATAGCGGCTGTATTTTCTGAGGAGGCTGAGGAAGTTTGGCATGTCGCCTAAGATCCTCAGCAACTTCTACAGCTGCGTCATCGAGAGTGTACTGACCAATTGCATCACTGTGTGGTACGGCAGCACTACTTTCATGGACTGCAACTGCCACCTCTGCAGAGAGTGGTGAAGACTGCGCAGAAGATCATCAGGACTCAACTGCCACCTCTAGAGCATCTACCACCACAGAGTCCACAGGAGAGCTGCTTCCATCCTCAAAGACCCCTCCAGGACGGAGGTACAGAAGTGTGAAATGCAGGACCTCAAGACTGAAGAACTCTTCCCCTCTGCCATCAGACTCCTAAACAGCTGACAGGAGTTTGCAACCATGGACATAACTGTTAACTGTTTACATGGACATAACTGTTTACATTGAATTACATTTTTGCACATTCATTTTTTTTCGGAACCTCACAGGTATTCTGATGACGTCACGTGATGTCACATGAAAATATGAGTATTCGGATGACGTCACATGGGATTCGGATGACGTTACATGCTCGTCTCCACTCCAAATGTTTTGGCACCCTAGCTTTCTGTCCACTTGCCTCCAAACGTAACACTGATCCTTATGTCCATTCGCCTCCAAAAAACACCGGCCTTTGCGAATACTTGCTTTGTCAAAGCCAACATCAAAGTTTGTCGTGACAAACTTTACAAATCTAGTTGCTTTTATTTTTTTTGCTCTTATTTTTTATTCTATGTTATTTTTTACTGTATGACATTTAGTGTAGACGGCAAAGTAAGAATTTCATTGTGCAGGGAAGCATGCTTTCTGTGCATATGACAATAAACACTTTGAGCTTTGATTATTCATAATAACACTCTTATAACAGTTTATAATCACACCCTCCAGTGTCACCTAAATGAGGATGAGGTGCCCTTTTGAGTCTGATTCCTCTCAAGATTTCTTCCTCTTCCTGTCATAGTCTGCCCGCTCACTCAGGTGTGGAGCGGCCACTTCCGGGGCGGCAGCCATCTTGACTATGGCACTTCTGGGTTGATACTATTATATATTCCCCACACTAACACGCTGACTGCGGACACCAGATTAGTTCCTCATGTTATTGTTGCTACCGCCCGTGCAGGTCTGTTTCCACTTTAAGTTTCACTCCCATTTTTACGGATCAACGTGTTGGACATGTTCAGTTTGTGGATGTCCCTTTTTGTTCTTTGTTTTTTAGGATTAGCATTTTCTAGGTTTGTTGGCCAAAGACCTTTTTTTAATTACCTCGCGTTCATTTCAGATATCAGTCCTTCATTCAGAGATCTTTGTTGGATTATTTATTTATTTATTTTTTCTTCCGTGGACTAGAGACTTTATTGGATTATTAATTTGTTTTCTTGGATATTTGTACTGTTTCATGGACTAACTCTAATGGATTTTTTTATATCTTGTATAATGTTAATCTTTTTCTAATTTTTGTAATATTTCTTATGTTCTGTAAATCAGGTGTTTAACAATGTTCATTAACATCCTCTTATCGTTTCTCTCATGCAACCAATATTTCAGTCCATCATGAGCAAAATTAATTGTTTGGCACTGATCATGCACTCCCATTTTTTTGTTTCTTCCTCTCTCTGGAGTGCTGAGGTGTTGTGTTTGTTTCCTAATTAAAACTTTTTCTTGACACCTGTACTAAGTTTAGCCTCCCAGGAACTCAACACACACACACACACACACACACACCATGCTATCCCCTTGTGTGCAATTACTTTTTTCCCCTCTGTTTGAATGTGTGTGTGTGTGTGTGTGTGTTTGCAAGAGTACAGGTAAACAGCACTCGTGATGCGTGACTAACTGAAACACACTTCAAACATTCAAACACCTCACACACTCTTTATCGTTACTCAAACTTCTTAATGTGAGTTCCACCTTTCAGGTGCTTCAGGTGCTTAGATGGAGCTTTAGTCTGGACAGTAAAGTTCAATTCACATTTTATATGTGTATCACTTCTAAAAGTGAACAATATCACAAAGTGACTTCACAGGAATCTGCATGTAAAAAGTGAAGTAAGATTTTGAGTCTCAAAAAGTCAGCTGGTTGGTCCCCGTGCTAGAGGGAGCATAGAAAGGAGTGATGAGCAAGGGGTGATAATTGGTTAATATCAGGTGGAGATCAGTTTTTGGTGGTGTATTATCTGTGTTTTAAATCTGATACAGCAGCAATAGGATGTCAGTGAAGAGAGCGTAACAGTGAAATTGAGAGAAACAAAACCACCTTGACACAGAGAGAGCATAGACATAATATGGAATGACAGAACAAACATCAAAATATCTGAAAAAGGAAAAGATCGCTGATAACTCGCTAAAACCCTACTCAAAGTCTGCCTCATACCCAGATCTAGAGCCATATCAATAACACAACACTATATTAGAGCATGTGTATGTGTGTAATTCCTAGTTGGGCACATAAGAGATGCTGGGGAATAAGAGCAGCTTCTGCTGAGGCTGCAAACTGACACAAACATGCACACAGGGGTTATTAAGGGGTTATTAAGGGGTTTAATGGGCACCACCACAAGCGTAGCTGTAAACTTTCTGTGTCTGTGCGGTGATCTGTGGTTGTGTCTCAAACATGTGATGATGTGGTCACACTGGCCATGTCACAGGCTTTAATGTTAATAACTGTCAAGTGTTTTGTCTAACTGTGCGCTTTCCCACACTTGAAGAGAATAGGTCTCACTATTTGAAGAATTAAACTAGATTCCACTCAGTGATTAGGCATTGTGAATTTCTTTCATCCATTTATTTATTATAGCATTAAGCTATGTAGGTGAAAAACCTTTAAAGACATAACACATACAAAAGGTGTAAATCACCAGCGAGCCCAATAAAATGCATAAATTAGCAGGTTTAACATGACTTAATTATAACTTTTACACAGAACATCAGTACCTTAAGTTAATGAACCATTTAATCCGTGAATATTTCACCAGGCCTACTATATTGCACATAGGAGTTGGTAAATATCTCACATCAAGTTAAAGCTGGTAGATATTACACAGCCAAATAACAATAAATTACATTAAAATGTCATTAACTTTACATTTTAAGTACAGAATAAATAGATTTTAATAGCTTTAACACATTTGTATAGTTTAATTTACTGGATTCTAACTACAAAGACTATGAAATAACCTGTGCTTTTAACCATATTTATCAATTAATTACTATTAAACTATCTATTTAATTATATAGTCAGATCACTTAAGTCTCATACACATTTAAATCAGATGAATTTTAAGCAATATTTTATAGTATTTCAAGTATTTAAACTATTCAAATCATGAATTACCAAATTAAACCAGGCAAACTTAAATCAAATTCAAGTAAATCAAATTTAGGTAAATAATTAACAAATCCTAATTGTTAACCAAAATATGAACATATACAAAGACATATTAATCCACTACACAAACAACTCATGAGTTGAAGATCCGCTCTTCAAACCAACAGTGCGATCTGTGTCATTAAACGCTACATTCATTCACTCTGGTAGCAGTTACTATTGTAGCACACATGACAATGCACAGCGTTCTTTAGCCAGCTTTCTTCAGAGCTTCAACTTACCAGCTGTCACTTCAGAGTTCTTTGGTGAGTGGTTAGGGTTAGGGTTAGGGCTAACCCTAACCCTAACCCTGAGACTGTGTGTCTGAATCCCAAACACTAATTAAAAGGCTGTTCCATAACTGTGGGGCTCTACATCAAAAAGCTCTGCCCCCTGCTGTAGCCTTTCAAACTACCAAATAGCCTGCACCTTTTGATCAATGTAGGCATAACGGATCATAAAAAAACAATAGATCTGTGTACTGTGGTACAAGACAATTAAGTGCTTTATAGGTCATTAATAGTATTTTATAATCAATAAAAAATTTGACTGGGAGCCAATGCATTGTGAATAAGATAGGGTGATGGGTTCATATCTTCTAATTCTGGTTCTAAAAACAAAATAAAAAAAACAAAAAGTGCTGATCAAGAACAGTAATATTATCTGTAGCATTACTGATTACATTGTTTGGCACTAAATTAATGGTCTGAATTTTCTGCCTGATGTCAAATTTTTTTATTGATTATAAAAAAAAAAATTTATATAAAATTTTTTGACAGTGTTTTTAATCCTATTTAAATAAATTCCAAGTAAATAAAAATTTAGGATTATTATTTTTGTCAGCGACGCGGGGAGAAAATAGACCCAAATGCAAGATAGTGTAAAATAAACAGGTTTGTTAAATAAAAAACACGAAACAGAGACACAGACTAGGACAAGACGACAACAGAGGATTTCGCACTGCTCAACTGAACAGGTGTGCAGAGGCGAGGAGGACGAGGCAAGGCGGGGCATACATGTGAACATAGAACATCAACAAAAGCACGTGGCCAAAGTCCGGGCTGAGTCCTGACAATTTTTTTATCTTCAATTAGGCTGGAGAGATACACTGATCTAGCAGCACTAGTAGATTTTTTTGTAGTTTGACGCCAGTTAGTTTTACGTTCTAATTTCTTAGCTGATTGTTTCGTGTGTTGTGATTGTACCAGGGTGCTAGTTTTATCTCTTTATTTACTTTCCTTTTGGCATCCATAGAAACAGTCTTGCAACGATGACACACCCTGAGAATGGGACCCAAGGTGAGAAAGTGAGGCATTTCCATGTAAGAAGGGTATGAAGCTTTTGACACATAACCCTTGTAACCATGAAAAAGGTGTCTGCAGGCCTGAGCAGTATAGAGACATTATTCCAGCCAGATGTCCTTTCAGGAGAAATTATGAAATCTCCTAACCAGGAGACAGACTGGCCTGCATCGTGGATGAATCCCAAACTATTCCCAAGAAGGTGTTGAGACGGAGAATGCACACACTTGCCTAAGTTAAAGACCTCATGTGGACAAGCACTGCATCTCAGTGCCATGCTGTCAGGTGGTCTACGAGAGATGTTAGCCTCTTGCTGTTCTTTGTGTAATGATGTGAGTTTAAATTTATCTGCGGAACTGATCTAGCCTAGTTATCACCACTTAGTCATCACATCATTGCTGTTCTCTGACAATGTTCATTGTTAAAGGCGTTATACAAAAAGTTTAATTGAACTGAATTCAATCATCTACATTTCACCTCGATTAGACACCCAAAATGCCTTATCCTCATGTCAGGATATGCACTGAACAACCTGTGACACAAGAAAGACATTAAAGACTTTATTGACAATCTGAAAATCTAACCATTCTTCTGCTTTTTATATTGCAGTATATAAAACCTTTAATTCTCATTGAGGGAAACCATTAAATCAGTTGCAGGTGAGAACAAATAGGTTTGGCTCATCCTGAGTGCTAGTCCTGATACAGTAAAGTTGTATGTTCTATGTTGGTCTTTTCAGCTCAGGTAAAGCAAACAGATATCATTCTCATTCTGTGTGTGTACATGTTCTGGTTGTCTCTCTGTATACTTCAGAGGGAGAATTACGGTATGTTCTAAGAATTGTGTTTTAAGGAAGCATATGATTTTTTCACACAAAATGATAATTGACAATTCTTCATATTTTTCTGTGTTAATTTGTAATATAATTTTTGTATAAAATTAATTTTAAATATACATTTATATCACCTATGTCTCTCATCTTCATTCATTCATTCATTCATTCATCTTCTACCGCTTATCCGAACTACCTCGGGTCACGGGGAGCCCTTTGCCTATCTCAGGCGTCATTGGGCAACAAGGCAGGATACACCCTGGATGGAGTGCCAACCCATCGCAGGGCACACACACACTCTCATTCACTCACGCAATCACACACTAGGGACAATTTTCCAGAGATGCCAATCAACCTACCATGCATGTCTTTGGACCGGGGGAGGACCCCCCCCCCATCTTCAGTAAGAACTTTATCCTAGTTAGGGTGGCGCTGGAGTCTATTCTGTAAATATACTGGGCCTGATTAACTCAATATTGATCAAATTTAATGTGGATTATTTTGACAGTAGGGTTAATGAGGGTAGAATTTATTCAGTGTGTGTCCTCTGACTGTGTCTGTGTGTGCTTTATTCATCTCTGTCTCAGTGTGCGTGATAATTAGTCTCTAAAGCTAGCCCACTGTGACTGGATACACATGTTCCAGTTGTCACAGGTGCATTGTGGGATATGGTGGCACTGACAGCCATGACGGAACCATCTGGACCCTGATACACACCGTGTTGCTTCAGTGTTTATGTGGTGTTTGTGTGTGTGTGTGTGAGAGAGAGAAGGAGAGAGAGAGAGAGATATTTTGGTAAAGTCAGCTTTGTGGATCAGGCACAGGACTGAAGTATGTGAAGTGTGGAGGGAACCAGGGGGAGTGAGCATCAGGGAATATGAGAGTGAACCTGCAGCTCTTTGATCTCTGTGTTTACACATTATGTGTGTATATTTTGCTAGAAGACAGTTCAACTCCTCACCACGACACTTCAGCTACTCCGCTAAACATCTAGTGCAAACTACACCACATCAACCATTGAACCTGACACAGACCCCCATAAGAAACATACATTATCAAACCAGACAGAATGTTATAGACACACAGTAACAAAGTTAAAGTTCATGTTGTGGCTTTTTTGGAAAATTTCTTGGACTAATTCTGGAAATTCAAACTTTCACATCTGTCGTGTATTGTGGGACTGTGTGTGAACACACAGAGAAACACAGAACAGATAATCAGGACGAGCGAGAGTTAGTGATGAAGAAGCAGTTGAGGTGTGAAAATGGACAGTTCAGAGATAACTGAAGCCAGTCTAATGTCACAGGTACACGTCCTGAAACACATCCACATTCTGTGAATACGTCGTCTCATGATCTGCTCACTGAAAGTGTTCATGATTTTACAGACAGTACAAGATGGACAAGTCTAGGATAGACTACAGCATCAAATAATATTTTAATAGCATTAATTTTACATTAATATAAAGCATCCCCCCAAAATATTAGTTTTCAAAATGTTTCTGATGTGGATTTTACTGTTTTATTATCTTATGTTTATTTTCTGATTATTCAATTCAAATTCAATTAAACATTTTTTAAACATTGCATATTTCACATTTCATAATGTGTGTAGGACGTTTTTCACTGATAAAGATGAAGGTGTTCTGCTCTAGTTAATTTAGTGCATGATGCTGAACTGGGGCTTCTCACTCTCACTCATCTTCTACCGCTTATCCGAACTACGTCGGGTCATGGGGAGCCTGTGCCTATCTCAGGATTCATTGGGCATCAAGGCAGGATACACCCTGGACGGAGTTGAACTGGGGCCTATCATCTTCCATTACTTGTTAGCTACATTAGCATTGTAGTTCCTATTTTAAACTCAAGGAGCAAACTTCAGACATCTACTGATAGAGAACCTTTACTGATGTTTTGTGACCTCTGCAGGTCATGGAATTCTTCTGAAGCTCATCAGCATTTCATTAAAAAAATATTGCTAATGCTACAGATTGAGATGTAAGAGGATTAATTTGTATTTCCAGTTTGACTTTTGGACTTTTATTAGATTTTAGCCTGAATAAATTTTAACCAAAAGTGGCAGAAAAATGAAACGCTTTATTTGTGTTGCAGTGCATGCTGGGATTCGATAACAAGCTCTGAATGCACACAGTATTAAAGATAAACGAGTGAAAACAGCTGATAAACAACTGACATCTTTAATGCTAAAGCTGCTAAATGGCTGTGTGTGTGTGTGTGTGTGTGTGTGTTAGCAATAGTGTTCTTCACCAAAGCTAATTGGCAACAGACAGTAAAATAAATACAGCAGCGTCATGAGAGATTAGCACTAAAAGGTCAAAAATCACACAGCAGTTTGCTTTCAGAGTTAAACACACACACACACACGCGCACACACACTAAGCCATTTCAGCTCTAATCTCCTAATAAGATTATAAAAAGTGCAAATATGTTTCCACATTACTGCTCATAATGACGCTGTATAAAAGTCTGAGTTTACAGCCAGAGGCTTAAAAGCTGAATGTGCAGCTAAATGCTAAATATTTTGCTGATGATGGACTTCCTGTTTAAAGCACTTCCTGGTGAATGACATGCTGTCTGTCCGAAAACATTTTCTTTCAGAGACCAAAATGCTCTTATTTAGTAGTGAATTTACTTTTACAACAGGAAGTAAATTAATTATGTACAATGTTCCAAATTTCTAATCATCTGGTTTTCATAGTTCAATAAACTGGCGTACTACCAGAGTCTCCCTAGAGCATAAAAACAACATGAAATGAGATACAGCCTTTATCGATCCAGACCTTAACATTTGCTATGTTTATCTTGTGTTTTATTTCCTTCTTTAGATACTTTGTGCTGAAAGGACTGGTCTGGAAGTCTGAAACAATTTTATCCATGATGCTGTTCAGCTTATTTATCTGAATGAAAATTGATTCATATTCAAAGAAAAAGCAAATAACCTGAATCCTCTTGTCTGCTCTCTATTCTCTAGCTTCCCTCTCTCAATCTCTCTCTCTCTCCCTCTCTCTCTCTCTGTGTGTGTGTGTGTGTGTGTGTGCGTGATCTCATTTTGCCTTTTGTTCATTTCTTGGATAAAAAAAGGCCTTTGCATCACATGTGGATGCATTTTCTCTGTATTGTGTGTGTGTTCATATGTGAGCTCTGACCAGTGCTTGGCATTTTATCTTCTGCCTTGTTCAGTATGGAACAATCAAACCCTAGGTTACTTTGGTCCTTTCTAACCAGCTATCATTCTCCTCCTTCCTCTTCTCATTCCTGTCTTCATCCCCTTCATTTCCTCCTTACACCTTTTTTAAAAAAATCTGATTAGGTAATAAATTGTTCTGAGTCTTACAAAATGAAAACAATAACACTAATTTCCTGTAGATTTTAGATCTTGGGGAAATGCATTCACATTATTTCTCCTTTTTTCAGCATCTAATGCTTGTATTCATGCTGGAACTTTTCTAGATCAATTGGCACTTGCTCATACTTTAACCATTCTTGTTGTGAACTTAGCTCAGCACAGTTAATATATTTACATTCGTGATATTTGGCAGACAAACTTATCCCAAAGTGTTGAGTTTTTAACTCCAAATGTTCAAGTTATTAACACACGGCTATTAGACATTAGAGATTCTCTCTCATTCCCTCAAACGTGTGTGTGTGTGTCCTGCTGATTTCCCACAGGACCATGTGGTGCAGCAGATGGACAGTGGAGAGTGTGCACTCGTTCATGTTGAGCTCCCAAAAGAGGAGTGTGTATCAGTGCTGGTTTACTAACAGCCATCTGCTTTACACGCACGCACGGACATACATGCACACTTCTCCATCACACAGAGACCAACACAGATCCACAAACTGCACACTCATTTATGAATCAAGACAATTTGCGTGTGTGTGTTTGTGTGAAGTACTCCTGAAGTAGTGCACCAAGTAGTGAACAGGATGTGACTGAACACACACTAGGAGGAAGCTCACTTAAGTGGTCCATACACTCAAGGTCCTGCACTATCTAGGGTCGGAATAAAAAAACTTGTAAGCTGAGATTCCATCTGACACATTTAATAATGTATATTAAAGTTAAAAAACGTTCTGTTACAGTTAACAGAAAAGTTACAGTGTAAGTAGATGTTGTCAATTATGTAGCATTAGCCTGCCGGAAGCAGTAATAACGAACAACCGAGCATCGTGAAGAACTTTTTTATTTTTCTTAGAGGAAGCAGGAAGTGATTTGCATATAAAGAGGAGTTGCTTTATTGCAGAGGAACAGTTTGTACAGTGGCTGTGAGAGAGATGAGTGGAACTCTGCAGTCGGTTGATTAGCACTGATTAATAGATGTGAACATGATTAGCACCTTTGAAACTGGAGCAACAGTTCCATCAGCATTATTTGCTTTTGGCATCCAAGACATCAAAGATGCCGCCACGAATGGCAGTCTCAGTTGGTTGCTCCTTGGTACTTGTACTATTTTAGTTTGTTTGTCCTTTTGCTGATGTTTGAGCAGTCAGTCGTTTTACTGGACATTTTAGTCAGAGGAGCTGTGATCCCATTCAAGTGCTCCAAGTGATGCAAGCAAGGGAAGTGTGCTGGTGCACTTTTGAATCTCAGACAGCATGGCTTTAGCACCTCACTGCCAAGCATTCATCTGGCAAATCTCTGCTCCCTTGTAAATAAATCAGATGAACTACAATTCCTAATTCGCACAAATAAGGACTTTTTAAACTGTGCTGTGCTCTGCTTTATGGAAAACTGGCTGAACGGAGCTATCCCGAACAGCACCCTACATCTAAAGGGATTCCAGCTTTTCAGAGCCGATTGCATCACCGAGTTGTCGTGGAAAATGAGAGGCAGTGGATAATGTTTTTATATCAATTCAATTCAATTCAAGTTTATTTGTATAGCGCTTTTTACAATGGACATTGTCTCAAAGCAGATTTACAGAACATAAACATAGAACAGAAGGTAAACATAAGAAGTATAAAAAATTTATATAATAAAAATTCAAGATATATATAGTTCACAGTATGTATGTATATATGTATGTATGTATGTATGTATGTATGTATGTATACTTATTTAACATTCAACAATGACAAACTCAAACAGCTTTGACAGGCCATAGAGGATACCTACAGAAGTATGGACAAAGCCTTGTACAAACAGGCCAAATACACACTAAATAGGGAGATAAGAGTGGCAAAGCAAAACTACTCTGAAAAAACAGCTTTCAATTATTGACTCTACAGTCAGTGTGGAAAGGCCTGAAAGCCATCACCAGGTACAGTTATACACTGCACCTGGCAGTGTGGAAGCTTCTGGATAATGTAGAAAGAGGCTACAGAATCCAGTTTACCTCCCTTCCTCCACCTTTCAGATTGTGCTGCCCACTGTTGGCACAGACCATACCTCATTTCTCCAAGAGGTACTTCTCTTGCTTCTGAAGAAAGGGGCCATAGAACATGTTTCCCCCCCAGTATGGAACTACGGCTTTTACCGCCGGTATTTTGTGGCAGACCAGTCAGGCGAGAGGAGACCTTAGGTCTGTCATCTGGGTTTCCTAGGAGCGTCCTTTTCAGGAAGGCTTCCCCTACCTTCTGCGCTGCCAATTCTGGTACTTGGGGAGCAGTGGAGTCTGTACCCACTCCTCTTCCTTTCACAGGCCATAGGTTAGCACCTGCCAGTGTACTGTTTCAGGGCACCAGGGAGGTCGGAGCGATGTTAACATCAATCTCAGAAAACCGGGCAGTGTGGGAACTTCTGATCACTGAGTCAGCATGAGTCCTGGATACTGTAAGAAAAGGTTACAGGATCCAGTTCACCTTCTATCCTCTGTAATTTTAGGGTGTGTTGCCCACAATTGTTGGCAAACACCAGGCAGCAAGAAAGGGGCCATAGAACATGTTCCCCTCCCAGATAGGGACTCCGGGTTTTACAGCTGATATATTGTTGTTCCCAAGAAAGTCATGGGGCGGCATACAATTTTGGACGTGTGGGCTCTGAACTGTACTCTGAAGACTTACAAGTTCAAGATGCTAACACATGTCCCAGATCAGGTCGGAGGACTGGTTTGTGATGATAGATCTCAAAGATGCTTATTTTCACATAGGCATTTCACCAGAGCAAAGGAAGTTCCTCAGGTTCACTTTCGGGGGCGAAGTTTACTAGTGTTGTTCTTTTTGGCCTATGGCACCGCTGTGTCTCCAGGACATCCATGTACTGAATTACCTCAATGACTGGTTCATTCTCCCCCAGTCAAAGGCTATGGTGGTCATGATGCTGTGCTTGCCCATATGAGGTCACTAGGCCTCTTGTTGAACCCAGAAAATTCTGTGTTTTCTCCTTCTCAGGGAATCACCTTTCTGGGGTAGTTTGGGACTCCACCACAATGCTTTCCATCTTGTCAGCAGTAAAAGATATGCTCGGCCTCATGACAGTCCCTTTGGGTCTGCTTCACATGAGGCCATTACAGCTCTGGCTTTTGGGTGCAGGCTTTCATACTTGCAGACATCCCCTCAGGTTCAAAAGGGTTACACACCATGGGTTTCATACCCTTCTGATGTGGAAAAGACCTTGGTTCCTGGCCTTAGGTCCCACACTAGTGGCATGTCACTGTCATAGGACTCTTTCAATGAATGCCTTGCTTTTGGGCTGGGGAGCGAGCTTCAACTGCCACCCTGCCCAGAGTCTATTGCAGGGCCCTTATCTCTCATGGCACACAAATTGGAGATGAGTGTTTCTAGCATTGAAACACTTTTTCCTACACCCCAGGGTCTGCTGAGCACTTTAATGGTTTCCTATATCAATTATCAGGGTGGTCTGCTGTGATCAGAGACCAGGTTTCATTCTGTCCGCTGTGGCCCCTGTTGTTCTGTATGCCCTGGTACAGATGTGGCTGAGGCTCCTTCTGTACACCTTTCTTCTGGTAGCTCTGCTCCCTCAAGTCCAAGCCAGAGAGTGCCATGACTGAGTCAAACTTCTCCTAGTTGCTACTTGTTCAGTCCTACACCCCTGGCCCAAGATGTGAAAGCTCTGTGTCTGGCCCCTGAGGTGGACCAGGTTCTAGTGCCAGGCCTCTCATCTGAGGTGATGGAGACTCTACTGAATGCTAGGGCTCCCTCTACTAGGAAGCTGTATACTCTGAAGTGGAGGCTTTACATGCTCTGGTTTGATGAATGCTGTCAGAATCCAGTTCCAGGCTCTGCTCTTAGCCTTGACCTCCCACAAAAGAGTGGGAGATTTGCAGTCTCTGTTGAACACCCCCGGCCTGCCTAGAATTTGCCCCTGAATGTACAAGGTTATCCTCCACCCCAGCGTGGGATATGTCCCCATGGTGCCCCGGATGGCGGGTCGTCCATTCATCCTACAGGACTACTGTCCTCCACCCCATGAGCCAGCAAAGTAGGAGAGGCTGCATTTGCTTTGCCTAGTAAGAGACAGAAAATGTGGCATAACGCTCGAGCTTGTGGCATAACTCCTCCTCCTTGTTTATCTGTTTTGGGAGCCAGAACAGGGGTTATCCGGTCTCCAAACAGCGCCTGGTGCACTGGGTAGTAGAGGTTATTACTCAGGCCTACGAGGTTTGCTGTGTTGCCTCACCTCTCATGCTCACTCCACTAGGGGTATTGCCTCAGACAGTGCCTTGTCCCCCTTGGTCCTCTCCGCACACCTTTATCAGGTTCTATAACCTGGACCCCACACCAGGGTCCAAGTTCCTGCAGGGTGATTGATGTTCTGTTTCCAGTCTGCTCGTGCTCTCTCATGGCCTCTGGCACAGTCATCAAAAGGGGCGTGGCGGCATGAGTATAGACATTACCATAGCACCGGCCCTGAGTTCCCTCAAAAGCAAATTACACCAAGTTACATATGTAACCCAGTTCCCTGAGAAGAGAACGAGATGCGTCGCTGGCCATGCCCCGGGTGTCCACTTGTGCTTCCTTCAGACAAATAGAAGCTGGAGTAACCATTCTTTTTGTGAACTGAGCTCAGCACTTTAATTAAGTCCAGATGTAGATTAAAAAATGTTGTTCAAGATTGCTGACTGGAATGGAAAACACATTACTAGCACACAGCATTTAAAGATTAGAATTTGTCTCACTCCCTCTTGCAAACCTACACTACACTATCCCCTTGGCTTTGTGTGTGTGTTTCTTACTGTATGAACATGCATGTGTATGGTGAAAGAGAAAATGACAAGGTCGATTAACCTTCTCCTCTTCACATCCTTATCAGAAGTCCCCTTGGCTCCACCCCCTGTGCCATAGCTGTTGGACTGGGGACACAACCGATCTGCCATGCTCCATTAGCACTGTCCTTCATAATAATTCGAATGTGACACTGCAGGAGCCGAGAGCAGCTCGCTGTTTAACACCTCAATCTACTGAGCTGATTACAAACACACACACAAACACACACACGCACTCTCATTCACATGCACAGCAGAACTGTGAGGAGCATTTACATGCAGTGTAGTGTGTTCAGTAAAGGCCTGGGTCAGAGACAGAGAAAAGTAAAATACACTGTGCTTCATGCTGCCATTTTTCAGAAGTAACAATTTCTGTGGTTCAACATATTAATATTAATATTATAAATTTATAATTTTATTCATTTTATTCAATAATTTTTAAATATTTCTTCCAGGTCAGTTCTAGTTTCTGTTTTTGAAACTCATTTCACCTGTTTACATTTAATTTATTTCTCATTATTGTTCATCTAAGTATGGTTTTATCTGATGCAATGCTACATAGATGATATCAGCCTGTCCATACTGTAGATGTTTACAGATTCATTTGTTTTTTCTTCACAGCCTCAGTAATTAGAATATTAGCTACTGAAATTCTGATTGTCACGTGTTTTAGTTTGCTGAGATTTATTCTTAAAGTTTTGTCCATGCTTTCAAATCAATTTAGATTTATTTGTATTGCACTTTTAATGTAACAAAATTACATTGCCATCAACTGCCATCAAAACTTTAAAGAGTTGTTTTAAAAGAGCAGATAATAATAATAATAATAATAATAATAATAATAATAATAATAATAATAGAAGTTTTGATATCTCAATAACAGCACTAATGGAACCAGGCCATCCTTAAACTCCTGCCACAAATTAACAGGAGAAAAACAGAATCAGGGATAGACTCAGAGCCTCAATGGTGTTACTTCAATTCAAATTATTTGTTAATTTATTTAACAATTCTCATTGTCTCAAAGCAGCTTTACAGAAATATAGAAACAGAAAAAAAGAATAAAAGAAATTAATAATAAAAAATGAATAAATTAGATTTGTAAAGTTTGTCATGACAAACTTTGATATTGGCTTGTCAGAGCAAGTATTCCAAAAGGCTGGTATGCTAGGGTGCCAATACTTTTGGAGGCGAGTGGATACGAGCATGTGATATCACCCAAATACCCGTGATGCAGTTCCCCTCATTGTGCTTAGTGCTTTAATAGGTCACATGTCAATGTTGTGGAAAGTTTTTTGATTTTCATATATTGGGGAGGGGCCGCGGGAAATCCGAAAGGCCAGTCCGTACACCAGAAAAAAAATCAGTAAAACTTTGTCCAGAGTATCAACCTAAAGAAGCTGGCCGAGTTTGGTGTAGATAGCTCGAAAGCATGCCAAGTTATAATTCTCTAGTTCATAATAGGTGTAATATGGCAAAAAGGCCATTTTGAGCAAGGAAAATTTCCTGAGATGATATGAGGAAGAAACTTTGAGAAGAACCAGACACAGAAGGGAACTCATCCTCTTTTGGGTTACACTCGATAGGAAATAATGTACAGTAAATGTAAATAATGTCATTTCTACTACAGTTTATAATAGTGCAACCGAGAGCTCTTGAAGAACTAATGGGTCAGCAAAAACTCTGAGTTCACCGCAGACGTGATCTCTGATAAAGACCAGACCATACAGCTGACTGGCACAACATTGGTTCAAAGAAGGCATGAGAGTCTCCAGGCGGATCCATCCACAACAATCCCATGAGTCACTGACTGACCATGCAGATCAATCCCTGGCAAGGTGACCACCAGGGCGATGAGACTACAACCAGGGGTAGAACGTCAGGATTGATGAAGTAGCTCCATAAGAATAGACGATCAGACTCAATTTAATTCAAGTTAATCACATACATTTTGACCAGCACCAGGTTTACAGTATAATATGAAAGATCTATTGCTATAGTGACCATAAAGCAATGTGCAGAGTCATGTGGACTTACAAGTTGAAAACATCCCATTGATTATAAGACTATCACAACTGGATTAGTTTAGCTTCTTGTTTTAGTCCCTGCTTCTGTTAGCTCACAGTTTATCAACGTTTTTTGTTTCATGATTTTATTAATTTAAACTGACTGGATGAAATATTGCAGTAATAATGGCTCCTGAATGAAAAACCTTAATCAAAATCTTATTTGCAGCATGAGACCAAAAATACAACTTGATAGATATGGCTGTACACATCTGTGGATAATAAAATGTTTTAGAAATATTAAGTACATTTTTCAGTATCAGGTGAAATTTCTCCTGGACACTCCTGCATTTCAGATAAAATCAAACAGCTCAGCATGATATCCAACCCTTAGTGTGCTGCTAATATTTATTACTGCAGAAGTCAAATTCCCCAAAGGAAAGATGATATTAGTTTAACAAAATGTCATAATGCATAAATGAGAGGCTGTTTGACTTGTCTGTGTTTACACAATTCACTGTTAGAGGTGTGTAAAGGAGAGAGAACCTTGCTCACTGAGAGAATCGCAGTTTAATATTGCACGGTACTGTTTGATTTGCTGATTTTGTGTAAATGGGAGTTCAGATGGCACTCGGCCCTTTGCTCTGAGCAGCACAACACCTCATAATGCAATTTTAATTGCGACTGTGATTACCCTCGGCCGGCTGACTAAATGTGCTCGGGTCGATATTAGAGGACAATCATGTGCAGACTCATGGCCTCAGGAGGAAACGCTGCAGGTAACGACAATAGCACATTTAGAAATGTTTCATATTGTAATAACAGAGAGTTGAGTCCTGCCGGGAACCATGTGGAGCATGATTAATGACACATCACGAGATGGCACGTGTAATTAAAGAGGCTCTCTGTCCAAGGAAACACACACAGTTTTTTATTTTATAACTGTGTTAACATCATCTTTTTAATAACCATATTTTCATATCAGTGGTTTAGCCAATTAAATATTTTATGTGATTCCACAGCCATCTTTGTGCTATGATACCCTTTGAAAATTAATACCCTATTTGGCTTCTCATGATATCTTATGCATTTAGAATGAACAAAACCTTTTCTACTTAAAGTGAACAGGCCAAAACTAGATTTGAGTTTTGAGCATGAGTTTCACATGTTGCTAGCATTGTTTTCACTGAAGATTGAGCTTCTTCTTGGCAAAGGTGAATAGCATAGCAATTATACTAATGCCTACATATAAATAATATTCATGAAATATATAAATCACGATTTTTGCCTCAACATAGTATAGCGACAGCACTGGTTAAAGTGATAAACGACCAGCTTCTAGCCTCGGATCAGGTTTGTGACTTCTACTTGATAAGCAAGAACATGTTGGAGTTATAGGGGTGGCTCTCTATTGTCTCAGATCTTATTTTTGACTGATTGTAGGTTGTAGATTTAAATGGTAACTTTACTATGTTTACTAAGAGAAGGTTTTATGTTTCACAAGGTTCTGTTTTAGGCCCAACTGCTTATTTCTTTATATCTAATACCTCATGCAATCTGCTTTTAAACAATTCAGTGTCATGTGATGAGGATGGGTTTCCTTATAAGTAAATCCTCCCAAATCTTCTACTTAATGTCATACATATTATATTTATATCTGTATATATTTCTGTATTTCTGTTTGTGGTTGTGTGTGTTCCAGCCTCATGCCCAGTATTCACAGGATAGATTGCCTGTCTCTAACCTTCAGTCTGCGCTTTTAATAGACATAATGATTGTGGTTTCCTCTAGCAGTAAAGAACCAAACCCCATTCTGGCAAACTAACCTCTGACAAGTTAACATTTACAGTTACCAGGTGCATGGCTAGGGTCTGGACTAGAGCAGGCCTGAGAAAACTAGGAGGTAAACTTAAGAATGTATTTTGCATTACACACACGCACACACACACACACACACACACACACACACACACACACACATATATGCTCTCTCTGTCTTACTCCCTCTGGTCTCCCTTCTTTACCATGTTTAATTGTGAAGTAATGTGCTCTTGCTAATGCTGAACCCTACTCATAATTAGCACTGATAAAAAAGGTTGACCTAATTTTCTCACTTTTCTGTAGAATTTTCCACAGAGAGCTGAAGTCACAGATCTCTGATTAAAAGCTTGGAATCATCAGAGATGTTCCAACACTGCTGCTTCAGCCCTGATCTAAATGCTGCGTGTGTTCTTTATGAATAGTGCAGATGTGACTACGATGGTACCTTTAATGTTCATTTTGTAACCTTATCCAGGTCCCAGTGCTGTTCTGCACACAGGTGATTGATTTAAGACTACACTATATGCCATAAGGCCCCTCCAAAATCACACCACCACCACCCGCCTCAAAATTCACTCAGGATTTTTGATTGTGTAGTGGCTGAAGATTTTTTGTCTCAGGGAGCCCTCATGTCTGTGACTCTCCCTTTAAGTCATGTTATCATAGCTAGACTTGCTGGAGTCCCTGCTTGCACACAATGTACATTATCCTTAACCATTACATGACAGTGAACATGTGCTGTTTTGCTTTAGTTTGGTTTAGTGCTCATTACCTAAAAATCAGTCACCGATTGCAGGGATGGCTTAGGACTGCAATTTCTACAAACAGTTTTGCACTCAAGTATCCATCATTAAAACAGTTAATAAATAAGAGCTTAAGTTCAATGAATTCAGAAATAACTGTGATGATCATATTGATAAGCTAATCGTAAGCTTTTCGGTTCCTGCTTACAAAATTTCATTTTTTGATCATATAGTACACACCTATACAAGGAAAATATCGTCGCTGTTGGGCGGAAACCTCGTATGTCCAAATTTGGTCAATTTCATATTTTTTCACATATCGATGCTATTGGTCAGTCCCCACGTGGGTCTGTTATTTTTACAAGTTATTAACCAATCTAAAGTCTTGAAAATAGCTTTAGCGCAAATCTCTTAACTCCATTGGACACCTCAACGGTCCACCTCTTCCTCACTCCGCGGGAGAGCTTCGCGGCATATTTCTCCTCAAGAAGAGTCGCAACGAATCAACACGTCTTCTGAGGTAAATGTCTTCAAAACACTGGGCTCAAAGAAAAAAAAATCTTGACCCCCGCTAGTTCTGGTGCTCGTCTGAGGACAGGAATTTAGCGCAAGACAATCCACTGCAACGCGGACTAAACCCTGTGCACTGCAGATAAGGTAAAGCATTTTTTTAATGTCCTGAAAAGTAATGGTTTTGGAGATATGAGGATTCCGCCTGACAGCGACGATATATAAATATCTCTCTCTCTGGTGTCACCCAGATCAGGATGGGTTCCCACCTGATTCCTCCCAAGGTTTATGCTTAATATGGTTTCAGGGAGTTTTCCTTGCCACTTCCCTATCTGGTCTGCATATTAGGCATATACTTAGAAATTTATGTTTCTATAAAAATACTACTGCTGACGTATAAAGCACTGAATGGTCCTACACTACACTACCTGACCAAAAGGTGAAGGCTATTTGTATGTGCAGAGATTTTTGTTACAAAGCCTTGCAGTTATGGAGCAGCTTTCTAATTAGTGTTCGGGACTCAGACACAAACTTAGATTTTAAGTTTGCTAAAAACATTTACTGTTCCATTTATGGCTTTTAGCAGACACCCCATCCAAAGCGTCTTACAAAAGTGTTTTGAAGTCTCTGTAAAAAAAAACTCTCCAAGCATCATAAAAGGAGTAGGAGGTAATGTAACAGGAAAAGCACAAAATTAACATATATTTAAATGTTAATATAAGTACTTCACAAAGAGGTAGGTATTTAGATGTGTGAAATCAGAGATGGAGTGATCAATTGATAGAGGATCGAAGGATGTGTGATTCAATGCAGGGTGATATAAGTACTTTGAGGTAAATGGGACCATTTTTTGGCTTTTTAGGCAGATATTAGGATTTTGAAATCATATGCAAACAGACAGAGAAAAACAATGAAAAGAGCATAGTAACAGAGTGGTGTGGGAGAATTTTCTAAGGTTAAATTTCCAGCTACATTCTGTTTAGTGTTCAAATGCTGTTTGGAGGTAGAGCTGTCAGTAGCGAGTAGCAATAGTCCATTCTCTATATGACAAGGGACTGAATAAGCACTGAGTGTGTCAGATGTAGCATTGTGCTAGGAAAAGGACAGAATTGTCCATGGTTACCGCAAGTTGCATGCAGTGACCAATGGTGAAATCAGCAGGTTGTCCAGGGAGATCACAGATCCTGACATGGGGATGAATCACCTAGGATGGACAGCAAATTAGTATTACTAAGATTAATTATGATGAACTGCCATCCTTGATTAGATTTCTGCCAGACATGTTGAGATCAAAGTAGAAATAGCAATATCTCTGTTAAAAAACATGTGAAGATCTGACTTTACCAAAAGATTGAGTATAGAGGGAGAACAAAAGAGGAACAAGTAATGAGCCTTGTGAGACACCAGTGGAAAGTCTGCATGGAGCAGATCTGGATCCCCTCCATGTCACCTGATATGACTGACCTTACAGATTTGAAGAAACCTTCACAATGCTGCGCAATTTTTTTTTTTCAATATTTTTCTCAATATTCCCATCATAAAAGGTGGCAATGTCTCTGCATTTCTGACACATACTTTACCGTGTGTGGGATTGGGGGTGGAGATTGGGGTGGTTGGGCTGCTGGGGGGTGTAGAGAATAATTGGACAAAGTTTCATGCAAAACTCAGTGTGGTGCAGAATTAACTGTGTGATATGTTCGCCCATGCAGAAGACAAGTTGAGCCCTCGTTTTCTCTTCTCAGAATAATGTGTGTGTGTGTATGTGTGGGTGTGTGTGGGTGTGTGTGTGAAGAATTTAATGACCTTGGATCCATGTGCAATAGGTAAAAGGAGGAACAGTGATGGGCTGCAGGTGGCACTCAGAAATGTTCTGAGCTCAATAAAGCTGTTGCAATAATCTGAAATGTAAAGAACATACAAAGTACAATATTGCTGCTGCTGGCATGATTTTCTGAGAAATGTATAAATACAGCTATCAGATCTGCAATTACATGCAGATGATACATGACAGATCTGACTCAGCAGAGTGACAGCTTCAGAAAATAAAGCTTAAAGACCAGAATATTATTAAAAGCTCTTTAAAATACTTTAATTTAATGAAATATAATACCGTAACAGTAATATGCATCATGCAGAGACTACAAAGAACTTTTAAACATCTATGTGGATAAGGAGCATAAATTAAATACCATTAAATACCATAAAGGTAAACAGGAATGCACATGTAATACTTTAACACTCTATGAGTAGGAACATGACAGTGTTGTTTATATTTTATGTATTATGAATATTAAGAGATTTTGATAGACGTAAAGGGGCAACATTAAACATTTCATTAAACTCTGTAAATGGGCTTACATCTTCAAGGAGACTTTAAATTTGAGAATTAAAATTATTGCTGAAAGTATTTATCCATAATTTAAAAATTTTGGCTTTGAAATCTCTGCACCTGAGCAACTGAAAACAAGTCAAAACAAGGGATTAAATTTATAATCTTTCATTATGCTGTAATGAGGAGTGTTATCAAAGTGCTGCATAAGGCCTAGAGAACCTCAGGAACAACAGAGGGTGCAGTATGAGACCTAGCTAAAAGCTCTCTCTCTCTCTCTCTCTCTCTCTCTCTCTCTCTCACACACACACACGCACACACACACACATACACATACAGTGTGTCTGACTGTGTGTGTGTTTGTTCCTAATTTAATACCGGGGGACTGAAGAAAGGATTTGAAGAAAGATGATGAAAATGTACGCATAGACCGCACTCTGTAATTTTTGTGAAAAATGCTGCTGCTGGGATGAATGAAGATGAATGAAGTTGATTCATATTTTGTTTTTTAATCATGTCTTTGTATAATATTTCTAGATATTATATTTAGGCCTGATTAACTCGGAGACGCTAAATTCACTGAAAGCTAAATTCTTTTTAACACTGTATTCTGAATAATTCATGAATGAATATTAATCCTCACATGAGCCAATTAGTTCCTCTCTCATGATAATTTCAAAAAGAACAAAAAGCTGGATGCAGTATTCAGCCCACTGAGCTCCATCCTCTGAGCTCTGCACACCAAACTCCACCCGCTGACCAATCACTCTGTTTTCTGATATCTACGTTACTCCTTAATCTGATTATGAATTTAGTGAGAAAATCAGGATGAACAGAGAGACAGTTGAACACAGAGGGAGATGGATATCCATTTCTGTCTGTCTCTGTTGCTCTCTCTCGCTCACGCTCACTCTCTCTGTCTTTCTGTCTCTGTTTCTCCTTCTATTTCTCATCAGTCTCATCAGGCTGTAAACATTCTTATTTTTTTCTGAACAGAATCTTATCTCGTCCAGTAGAACTGTGGGTTGGAAGAATCAGGGATGAATTGAGCGAATCTCTCATTCTCATTTCTGTTAGATTGGTATTCAGATTTCATGCTGGCTGAAATCAGAGTGAAGAGAGCGAGAGATGAGATCTTAAATTAGACCTGCGGGGAAAACGAGATGAGCCGATCTGATATAACAGCAGGAATTATTTTATTTAACCACCTTAAACAAATGATTTTCCTTCTCTGTCACTTCAGACAAAGATAAAAAGGCAAAGAATTAGGAAGAGAGGAACCTCTTTATTTCTTCTTTTCTCTCTCACTCCATATTCCTTTCGCTCAGATGCCACTTTTCATATCTTTTCATTATACTCCAATCTCTGTTGTGTTGCTCTTCGGGCTCCATGTTGAGGCTAGAAGATAAATGTGTGATCCGTGGCTTAGAGTGTCCATGTTTCTGTCTTTTAAAAAAAAAACTCACTTTATGCCTGTATTTTGGTGATTGTAAGATGTTCCAGTTATACAGTTGAGGCCAAAATTATTAGCCCCCTTATGAAATTAGACAAAACTCTTGATTTCTCCATGGAAATGACCATTAACAACAAGTGTTTTATAGTGTGTTTGTTTCCAAAATAACAAAGACAAAATCTCCACTAAGTTTGATTAGGATATTTAATTGAAATAGTGAGTTGAAACAAGAAAGGGCAAAAATGAAACGTCCAAAATTATTAGCCCCCGGTCATTAATAGTCAATAGTGAACCCTTTCTGAGCCACAACTGACAACAACCTCTTAGAGTAGTTCTTTACTAGGTTGGCACAGGTTTCCTGAGGGATTTTAGCCCATTCTTCCATTGCAAATTGCTCCAGCTGGTCCAAATTACGTGGTTTCCGAGCATGGACATTCACTTTGAGCACTCGCCACAGATTCTCAATAGGATTGAGGTCTGGGCTCTGTGCGGGCCACTCCAGGACCTTTGTTTTGGTATCCTTCAGGAACTGTTGGACCAATTTCGATGTATGCTTTGGGTCATTGTCTTGTTGGAAGACCCAGCGACGACCTAAGGCTAGACTACGAGCAGATTTCTGCATATTATCCCTCAAAATGTCAACATAATTTTCTTTTTTCATGATGCCATGCACCCGAACAAGGCTCCCTGTGCCTGAAGCTGCAAAACAGCCCCACAGCATGATGCTCCCACCACCATGTTTAACTGTGGGAACTGTGTTCTTAGGGTTGAAGGCCTCACCCTTTCTTCGCCAAACATAAGCAACATCCATGTGCCCAAACAGTTCCAGTTTAGTCTCATCAGACCAAAGCACTCCCAAAACTCATCTTTACCTTTCAAATGTTCACGGGCAAACCTCAGTCTAGCTGTGATGTGCCGCTGTTTGAGTAAAGGGGTTCTTCTGGGACGATGGCCCTGAAGCCCACCACGATGAAGAGCCCTCACAACTGTGTTCCTTGAAACATCAACTCCAGAAGAGGCCAGGTCAGCAACAATCATCTTGGCAGATGTCTGGGGCATCTTGCTGATATCTCTGACTATTTTCCTCTCCAGGGTTCTTGAAATCTTGCGCTTACGACCACGCCCAGGTTTGTTTCTTACAGAATTTGTCTCCTTGTACTTGGCAATGATGCAACGTACGGCGGTTCTAGACACTGTGAAAAGCTTGGAAATGGCAGTATAGCCTTCCCCCTTATCATGAGCCTCCACTATCTTCTTTCTGAGCTCAAGACTGATTTCCTTTGTCTTTGGCATGGTGAGTAAAAGTAGTCTCTCCCAATAATGTGTTCAAGTGCCCTGTTCCTTGGAGTCCTTTAATGCTGATTGAATGCCCAGGTGTTGTTAGGAAGCCAATTGACTGCACAGGTGTGGTTTGAAAGCTGATTGATTAATTAGGTGTGTTTTGAAAGCTGATTGATTAATTGGGTGTGTTTTGAAAGCAAATATTCACAAGGGGCTAATATTTTTGACCACCCCATTTTCACTATATTTGATTATAAAGCAAGCCTAAAAATGTATTTTATATTCCAAAATGTACCAAAAGCTACTAAATAGCACTGGCGAATGTTTGATTATATCAAGTTTTATCAATGCTGCAAACATTGGAAAGATCTTTAGGAAAATGTTCCAAAATTCCTGGGGGGCTAATAATTTTGGCCTCAACTGTATATTGAGACTGTGTGAAATCTGGATCCAATTTCATTTGTTCAGTGACCAAAAAGCTTTATATTTTACTTGTGTGCTAGATGGAAGTTGTGTGTGTTACAGTCCAAGCTTTGAGTTGATTCTTGGGGATGGTTAGTGTTTAAGGTGTTGGAATACCAATCAGAAGGTTGAGTTTGATTCCCATGTGCCCCAGGCTACCACTGCTGGGCCCCTAAGCAAGGCCCTTAACCCTCAGTTGTATAAAATGAGATAAAATTTAATAATAATAAGGGTGTCTAGTGAATGCTGGAAATGTAAATGTTTGATTTAATCCAGGTTTTATACTGTTTGCAGTGTATCCAAGTTCTTACCAATTCCTCCTAATCCAGATGGATGAGGAAAAGCAGGAAGAGCACACAGCATCTGCTTAAGAGCTGAACACCATATTACACATAGTCTGTCTTTTTACTTTACTGTTTCATTGCCTCAGTATCTCTCTGGCACTGTTGTGTAGACAGATATTCTCGTGGGTTAGGGTTAGACTACTGATCGGAAGAGCATGAGCTCCAATCTTAGAGCCACCAGAGTGCCACTGCTGGTCTCTGAGCAAGGCCATTAAACCTTGATTGCGAAGTTGTATAAATTAAATAAACGTATGTTGCTCTGGAAAAGGGGGACTGCCAAGTGCCATAAACGTAAAATATTAAAGCATTACAATTCTGTGTAGACAAATCATAGGAAAGAAAAAGATGTATTCTTGTTAAGCGGACATACACAGCAATAATAGAGCATGAAAACAGACAATAAAGAAAAAATAAAGAAAAAGTAAAATTGTAAAAATGAGTTTAGAAATAAATGTCTTGCTCGTAGGTTCCTGCTTAAACAACTTTTTGACCACATAGTACACAGTTCTAGCGATTATTAGTTATGTATTAGTTACTTTGTATTGCATTCTTGGTGTTTATAATGATTTATAGTCACAATGATTTATACTGTAGTCACCTCTGACTTGCTCATTAGGGATACATTCATACATTTTAAATTATTTTACATGTATGTCCAGAATTTATATTCCTGTATGTCTGTTGTATGTTCCAGCCTGTAAGCACTTTTGTGGTTACATATTTCATATGAGTTCAGTTTTGTATTATCTTTGAGGTGCTGTGAGCTTTTTTGATAAATACATTGTGACTGTGTGTGTGTGTGTGTGTGTGCAGGAGTTATTTGAGACTCTGTGGTAAAAATATCAAGATTCTAATGGAGCACTCTGACCTTTGACACCACACAATGCCTCGATCCTTCAGGTGATTTACACAGTGATTTAAAGAGCCAGGAACAAAGCACAGGCAATAGAAGAGTGAGTTGTAGGTTGATCTCATGCATACACACATGCACACACTCAAAACTGAAGCTGAATAATGATCATGTTCTTCTATATCCACAATGAAGTGATGAGGCCTGAGCAGAACTTATGTAAATGATGAAAAAGTAATGTACCAATACAACTAGGAATGAAGGAGTGGGACCATACAGTATGTATGTGTGGTGGTTGGGGGTGGCAGTGATGTGACAGACAGCGTGAGCATTAGCTATTGTGTTGTGAGTTGAAACTAATCTGTCTTCTGCTAAATCACATTAGCATCACAGCTTCATTAGCCGTTTCACTCTCTCTGTAGTTTTACCTCTCTTTAAGAGTTAAACTCATGCTTTCCCAAGATTAGGATTATAACTACTGTACCTGCGTAGGAATTAAAGAAAAGGAAGACAGAAATACAAGAAGTGACTGTGTGTGTGTTTAAATAAATTTATATGTATGTATTTAAAGAGTAGTTGGAAAAGTGAAAAGTTTAGTGTAAAGTTTCAGCTCTATCTATTCTAGGGATTAATAAAGAGCCTGCACATTGTAATACAATATTTTAATAATCCAGAGTGTATCAAATGTCTCCATACACAGGGTGTGCATCATTATGTATAGCAAACATTTAGCTTGTATAGAGTGTGAACTGCAGGATGTTTAATATTTTATCCTCTGTTGTTAATTTTACTTGTGATTTTATCCTAACCCTAACCCTTGTGAGCAGGCGCCTGGCTTGCAAGACAGTCAATACAGATGACATAATACATAGACAATTCACATGGACAGAAAAGTGGCTTTCTGAAGATAAAGAAGCTGGGGATATGCCACGTAGATGCTCTTTTATAGCCTTGTGTCATGTGATGCTATATTACCTGACATCACATCACTAAGCCTAAGTCACCATCTCTCTCTCACACACACACAAACACGAACACACATATATACACACACACGTACACATTGGCATTATATGTAGATGATCATAGTGCCGGATTTATACAATCACCAAGACCCTTTGACAAGTTATGATACTTTCCTTACAGAAAGTGACCCTCATCTGTCTTTCATGTGTGCTTGATGGATTATCCATGTGTGATACTGCTCCACTGTGTTTTGATCCTTGTTTGAATTACTTGTCAGTTACTAGTTGAATCTCAGTATATCTGTAATATATGTATATCTGTATAGCATGTTGACTTCACTGTCATGAAATATCACTGGAAAAGCTTTGGTTTTTCTGTTTTCTTTTGCAGAAAAATGTAAAGAAAATATATGGGTTTTTTTTTTACTTTCTTTGCCTGATTCTTATGCTGTATTACATACATTAACTTTAGTTAATTAAAAATTAACTATTGCTAATTTTTTCAATTTCAAATAATAATGAGCATTGATCCTTAGGAACCTTAGCTTTTCATTAGTTTTTCATGTTCAGATTAACAGTGAAATATCTCATAATATAGAATATAGATTTTTTTTTATATACTATATGTAAAATATAAATTGAACAAAGTTTAAACACAAATCAGTATCCAAAGTTATCAGGGATATAAATATATGATAAAATAGAAAGACCACCCAGTGTTACTCTTTCATCAGAAATCTTCCTTCTGGCTGCATGTGGTCCTAGTACAAGTACTTCTTTCTTGTCTCTTGTAAGGTGACGATACTGATCATCCTGTGTCCAATATCACTCACACATTCCTCAAAGTTATTAACCTGGTGTCTCTCATCTGTTTTCTGGAAAGCTGATATATCTGTGTCATCAGGTTAGAGGTACTTATATATACAGTCACCGGCCACTTTATTAGGTACACCTTACTAGTACCGGTGTGGTCTTCTGCTGCTGTAGCCCATCCGCCTCAAGGTTTGATGTGTTGTGCGTTCAGAGTTGCTCTTCTGCATACCTCAGTTGTAACGAGTGGTTATTTGAGTTCCTTTTGCCTTTCTATCAGCTCGAACCAGTCTGGCCATTCTCCTCTGACCTCTGGCATCAACAAGGCATTTGCACCCACAGAACTGCCGCTCACTGGATATTTTCTCTTTTTCGGACCATTCTCTGTAAACCTTAGAGATGGTTCTGCGTGAAAATCCCAGTAGATCAGCCGTTTCTGAAATACTCAGACCAGCCCGTCTGGCACCAACAACCATGCCACGTTCAAAGTCACTTAAATCACCTTTCTTCCCCATTCTGCTGCTCGGTTTGAACTGCAGCAGATCGTCTTGACCATGTCTACATGCCTAAAAGCATTGAGTTGCTGCCATGTGATTGGCTGATTAGAAATTCGCGTTAACGAGCTGTTGGACAGGTGTACCTAATAAAGTGGCCAGTGAGTGTATATATATATATAGAACTTATATATATTTCTGTAAAGCTGATTTGTGACAATGCCCATTGTTACAAGCACTATACAAATAAAATTGTACAGAGGTGAATTAAATAAGAATATCAATGGAAGCTTATATCATGTTTAAAAGTTATTTTAGCCGGAGGTAGCATATATAGTAAAGACTCAAACATTCATTAGTATGCCAAAGGAGTTATTTTATTAGGAGAATATAAGCATTATTAAACATATCAAGGGGGCACGGTGGCTTAGTGGTTAGCACGTTCGCCTCACACCTCCATGGTCGGGGTTCGATTCCCGCCTCCGCCTTGTGTGTGTGGAGTTTGCATGTTCTCCCCGTGCCTCGGGGGTTTCCTCCAGGTACTCCGGTTTCCTCCCCCGGTCCAAAGACATGCATGGTAGGTTGATTGGCATCTCTGGAAAATTGTCCGTAGTGTGTGAGTGCGTGAGTGAATGAGAGTGTGTGTGTGCCCTGCGATGGGTTGGTACTCCGTCCAGGGTGTATCCTGCCTTGATGCCTGATGATGCCTGAGATAGGCACAGGCTCCCCGTGTCCCGAGGTAGTTCGGATAAGCGGTAGAAGATGAATGAATGAATGAATTAAACATATCATTTAGTGCTGTGTCTGTGATGCACTGACCTGATCTTGTGAGATCAGAATACAGCAGAGGCAATGTTAGCTAACTGGCTAATGCCAACACATTACATTACATAATCTGTCATTTATGCTGTTTGTGATGCCTGGTTTTGACAATAGAGTTTACATACCATATTTGGGGCTCTGTTGGTAGCAAGCTTCATGACTTACTGTAAAACACACATTACTGTACATGACTTAATGTAAAACAAGGATTCTCTATTATAAGGCCAGTGTTCTGTCTATATTTACATTTGGTTGATGTATCTGAACTGTCTAAAATGTGTGCATGTCCACAATTTGAACTTGAGAACTCGATTAACATGATTGTGGATTGCTGCCAATTATACAACATACAGCACCACAGAACATAGTATTAAAGTTTATTTTTTCTATTATTACCACAGTAATAATGATAATGGTATTGTGAAAGACAAGAACCTTACTCATGGTGTGTGCTAAAATGTTGGTTTAATGTTTATGGTGGATATGATGTAGAATAGTATTTTATGTAAGATATGTATAATGTTTAAGTTGGGAGAAACCGTGACAGAGAGTAAAGGTCCTGGGTAAAGCTCATCTGAAGCACATTGCATCTGCTTTGATCCTTTCAGTCCTGGAGGATTTTTGAGAAGCTGGTTAGAACTGTGGGGGGTGGGGAGGGGGGTATCAGACACTGGCTTGTCAAAGAAGAGAAAATAAGAAGTGAGGATTAAGGGACAGGCTGAATGCAGCAAGTGTGGAATTAAAGACAAGATAACAATGGAGCAGGTTATTGGGTTTATCACTATATGCGTGCCATGTCTACCCACTAGCTTAGCACCAAGATGCTGGTTCCTGTCATTCACACCTTACACATACACAATTTCATTGGCATTGATCTACTAAGTAAAAAGACAAAAACATTACACATATATAAGCATGCATCTTATATTTGTGGGGGGGGTGGGGGCTTCTCCAGCTTTACATGTACTCTAGAGAGACTCACTTTTACAGCACATCTGTGATAATCCCAATACAAATTAGCTTCTTTCTGTTTCTCAAACCATTCTTGTTCATAAAGTACATCTAGTCCAGTGTGTATGCGAGCTGTGCAGATCATGTGTGTCCATGTATTGTGTGCGTGTAGTGTTAGTAACAGTTAACTTTATCTATGAGTGCTCGATTCACTAAATTTACAGCAAAGGTGCAGAGTTCTCACTCACAAAAGAGGTCTGGGGTCCAACTTAACTCCCTGAAATGCAACTGTTTGTCTTGTACACACTTTTTATCCATTTGGGGTACTAAGTAGGCTTATTCCCAATTTGCAGATCAAATCTCTGTCACACAGATTAATCGGGCAACATTCAGATAGCACAAATGAAAATTTGAATGACTGCTGGTCATTCCCAACACACCTTAAGGGTTCTGTAAATTTTTCTTTCACGATAATCCCAGACACTCCTTCTGAATTCAGGGATCTATCACTCATTTTTGGCAACTCATTCAACTCATTTATCTTGATCACAGAGTTCTCTGCACCAAAATCTACTAAAAACACAATGTCTTTCCCTTCTACATTTAATGTGTCTACTGGCATGTGCTCATAGGCATCTAAACTGTACTTTGTGCCCTGTGGAGCATGTTTTTTTTTTCAAGAAAATCAATAGCATTCAAAACTTTAGCATTTAAGTCGGAATCAGAAGTTAGCTGGTCTTGGTCATTTTCGCTGGAAAGGCCTTTAGTGTCCAAGGACGGTGTCCTAGCATGGGGCCCCCATCCGGCCCCACTACTTCCACCTTGAGCATTGTAATCACGCTCTGAAGTTGTTCTTTTAAATCGGAGGTCGAAGCTCCGTACGAGTTGGCTCCGTATCCGTGATCACCTGTCGACATAACACAGCCGCTCGAAGACGTGGTCGAGGTCCGGAACATCTGAAAAAGACTTAAGACACCACAGACTTTGTGAGTTTCTCATTATACTCTGTGTATCCTGTACATATTGTGTAGATAATCTCTTTGCAGTAGATTTAGTTTGGTGTGATTGTGCTTTTCTCAACCTTTTCTCTGCCTCTGATTTCCACATGTGAAAAGCTGTCCAGTTTACATTTACCGTTCTTGTTCTTCTTCCTGCCATTATTTTTTTCAATTTGGACTAGATAATATTTCAGCGATTCTAACTGTTTCAGGCTAAAACTGCTGCCGTCAGGGAAGCCACACTCTGTCACCCACCACATTAGTTGTGATACAGACTCAGGACCATAATTAGTTTTCATAAAATTCACATTAGGTCCAGTGACACTCTCTGTGTTTTTACTGAGTTTGCTATTAGATTTACTGTTGCCCATGACTATCTTAGTTTAATGTGGACAGTTTCTGTATCAGAAAGCTTGCTTTGTCTTAGTCTCTATCTCTACTTTATCTTTTTGGCCTCTTTCTCTCTTCTCTTTTCCCCTGACCTGCTTTGCTCTCCGGAGAGTCTACGCCGAGCTCATCAGCCCTTAGCGGAGGGTTTTCCTAAAATTCGCAATCAAGACACCTGAAGCACCTAATCCCAGATTAGTGTCGTTCTTTACTTTTTATTCCTTAGGCCATGCACTAGGTGCATCTCCAGGTCCCTGACCTGTTGACAGATCCAGGTCTAAATTCTGTCTTTACTGCCCTTTCCAAAAGAGACAACCAACAATATATTTTTACTATTCAACTGTAATAAATTTAACTAAGGTTTTCTGAAAAACCCTTACAACCTTACAATTATTTTACAGTTTTCTTTAACGCAATTAACTTATGATAAAAATATGTTCTCACCTTCTACGTGTCCAATTGCTCCAGCGTTGAGGCGGCTCACAGTGAGCTCCCGAGTCTTCTCACGCTTAGGACCAATTTTGTGGTTCGAGGTTAACAGCCTTCAAGGCGCGAGTGCAAGCAAGCCTCCCCGGGAATCCCTGAAGTTGGAACACCCTAACCCTCTCAAAGGCGGAATCCTGCCGACAACAGCAACTTGTTGTGGAAGTTTTGAGAAAATAAGCACGCTATTAGGCATGGGCAAGAGTAAAAGGTTGCGTTACAGGTCCCAACACTCCTCGTGTAGCATGAGAGAGGAAGGGCCCTGATGATTTGTTACACATGTTTTTATAAACATGCTTCAGACACAGAATCTAAGAAAACATCATCAACAATTGGCTAGATGGACAATGCCTGATCGTCTCCTTCTCAGGATAATCTTACCCTTACCAAGGTCTGCCTAGAGCTGTTTATGAGTCAAATCAATTCCAGCTCATTTTGACCCTGTAATATTTTTTACATAATTAACATTCATTTACATTAATATTTAATATATGTAGGTTTCTGCAAACAACATAAAACAAAATATTATGAGACCTTAAGCACTGTTTCTTGTCATCCTCTTCCTTCCATTTGTATTTTATCTCATGTAATGCTACAGGACCAAAGTAAATAAAAATTTCTGGGGCAACTAAAAGACTAAATGTCATGTTTAGTTGGCAAGGATGCTGTAGGGTTAGTTCCAGTTGATTCTTTCTGCTCCATGAGCTAACAAGGAAGTTTAAAGTTCTGAATCAGGAGGTCTTTTCTACATGATGTCAACCCTTAGGCAAAGAGAGAAATGACACAATGTAGAATATGGAGCTGAGAAATTCGACAATGCAATGTTTTGAAAGAAATAATGTGGTCATTAGGATGTTAAAGAAAATTATTTCATTGTAAAGTCTACACATACTTTTACAGTTTATCTTTTTTCCTTGTACCATTTCCAGAACCTTTTATATTTCCAAAATTTCATAGACATATTACATCCTTCTGTCAAGTAAGCACTAAATGGATGCTAAACTACACTTCCCATCAGCCCCATCCGTCTAATAGCACTCATGCACTCACTTAAACACTCACTCATGCACTCCATCTTCCTGTTTAACTTTAACTTGCACTGTTATTTATGTTCTGGTTTCTGTGCACCCCATTGTCATGTTGGTATTTGTCCCTCCATCTCTCAGGGTAAGGTAGGGGTAGGTACAGATTCCAGACTCTTCTCTGTTCTGCTACAAATGAGCGGGAATGAAGTTCCCCTAGGTGTCCAAACAGCTGAGTCACTGGCTTTAAAAGACAGGTGATGACCTACCTCTTCCTGAAGTAACAATAAAAAAAATTAGGTTGATGGTATCCTATGTCTGTATCCTAGTGAACCAGTGTTAATGTATTCATTTATAGAGAATTTAAAGCATTTTGTGTGTCGTTTTTGTTACTGCCAAGGGCCTAAATGTAAATTTTGGTGGTGTTATGTCTGTTTGTTACTTTGCCTACTTTAGTCTGAGGATTTAGATTTTTTGTTTGTATTCTTTACTTTTTTTAATAGCATTTATTCTTTATTTTTTAATCACAGTTATATTTATACTAGGTACACTAAACACTTGCATCTGTCATCTTTGAAAATCCTATAGCATGACCAATCACATGGATGCAGCATACTTTTTTCAGTGGGGCCAAGGTGAGCAATTCCAGGAGAACCAGAGGCAGCTCAAAATGTTAGAGGCTTTCCTTGACCAACTCATGGTTAGGCCTGATGTGAGGTACCTACTCTGGGAATATTTTGGGAGGAGGCTCTATTCCTAGCTACAGCCATGTTTCATCTTTCTGACATTAGACATTGCTCTCTTCTTTGCTCTGCCTTCCGTCAGGGAGAAAATGACAGAAATAGATCCAGTATTGGGGGCACGGTGGCTTAGTGGTTAGCACATTCGCCTCACACCTCCAGGGTTGGGGGTTCGATTCCCGCCTCCGCCTTGTGTGTGTGGAGTTTGCATGTTCTCCCCGTGCCTCGGGGGTTTCCTCCGGGTACTCCGGTTTCCTCCCCCGGTCCAAAGACATGCATGGTAGGTTGATTGGCATCTCTGGAAAAATTGTCCGTAGTGTGCGAGTGCGTGAGTGAATGAGTGTGTGTGTGTGTGTGCCCTGTGATGGGTTGGCACTCCGTCCAGGGTGTATCCTGCCTTGATGCCCGATGACGCCTGAGATAGGCACAGGCTCCCCGTGACCCGAGGTAGTTCGGATAAGCGGTAGAAGATGAGTGAGAGAGAGTGAGATCCAGTATTAGGAACCATTTCTGGCATAATCAAAAGAGTAAAATATGTTAAACCTTTACACCCATTTTATCTCTAAAAACTACCTTATTGACATTTTTCTTAATGCAAAAAAAAAAATGAGAAAAACATTATCATGAATGTTATATTACAATTGGCATTGGACATTAAGAACTATGGGAAAATGATGTGTTTGTTCTTTAAATTGGTCGGAAAAATAATGGAATAAATACTTGCACCAGTTAAACTAGCATTACAGTTTATAACCTCTTAGTCAATCTATTAGCTACTGAGCCATTAGATAGAGCTTGAAACTCACATTAGCTTTTAGCATTCACCATTGGCTTTCATTTGATTGTTTCCTGTCATTTGATGTGACGGAGAGCATTACTGCCGTAGCTCGTGGTTGGCCAAACACTGGCAGTGTAATCTCACAGGAATGCATTGTAATGGCATTAGCAATCACATACATTATGGATTCAGTGAAAAGCTCTTCTCTCCTGTGCCTGTCACTCTGTATGATGAATGAAGCCAAGTCCATTTTGTGCCAGGCACATTTAATTCTTAAATATAGTGCTTGACTGCCATCAGGTGGTTGGTTTTGATCATAAATTACCACTGTGGCATTATTTAGATATAGGCTATTGACTTCGATAGTGGGGGGATCACGGTGACTTAGAGGTTAGCACGTTCACCTCACACCTCCAGGGTTGGGGGTTCGATTCCCGCCTCCGCCTTGTGTGTGTGGAGTTTGCATGTTCTCCCAGTGCCTCGGGGATTTCCTCCGGGTACTCCGGTTTCCTCCCCGGTCCAAAGACATGCATGTTAGGTTGACTGGCATCTCTGGAAAATTGTCCGTAGTGTGTGTGTGTGTGTGCGTGTGAGTGCCCTGCGATGGGTTGGCACTCCGTCCAGGGTGTATCCTGCCTTGATGCCCGATGACGCCTGAGATAGGCACAGGCTCCCCGTGACCCGAGGTAGTTCGGATAAGTGGTAGAAGATGAATGAATGAATAATGTCAAACCTATTAAAGTTAGCACCATCTTCAACTTAGACATGTCATAAATTGTCATTTTTGCTGGTACAAAATAGGTACTTGATAGTGAAAACAGAGAAAACATTCATACTTCTGCTCACAATTGTCAAATGGTTTATAGATTTGGTTGATTTGACATGGAAACGCCAACATTCATGTGAGAAACTGATGTTGATCATTCAGAATCACTGTATCAAAACCAGACCTTAAATCCGATATGTTCCTGAAATAGAGGTTTATTTCTGTCAAGCTGTTGTTTTCATTTCCTCCTTTCAATTCTCACTGAAAAGCTCATGTGAGTAATATGTGTATGCAAAGATGTTGTTGTGACAGTTATATTTCCCTCATGGTCTTCCAGCTGGGAACCCTTAAAAGATCTCTCATCAATACTGAGTGGATGGGTACTAAGCATGCTTGTAAACAGATGGAGCTTTTTTGAGTCCCGGCCAGAGAAGCAGTGAACGACAAGCAACATGTGATTATGCAAAAGAGGCCTCCTCAGGCTTTGCACTTTTTTACTCTCTCTCTCCCTTTCTTGCCCTCTTACATCTCTTATCATTGCCTGCTACATCAGTTCCCTTTGAGCCCATTTGTTTCCTCATGCACTTCAGCTGCATCTCTGCTATCTTCTGTTTCATAAAGCAGCTGCTCTCTCAATTCAGTGCTTTTGTGCAAATATTATATATATACAGTTCAAATATACATGAACAAATCTTTAATAAGGAAAAGTTAAATAAAGTAGTTGTGAAAAGGTTTATGAAGAGGTTTATGATCCTATTTCATTACTGCCATCTACAGGCACTGTAATATAATCACACCTGTTCACAAACTCATCTTTAATACAGTGAAGAGTAATCTGTACAAGTTGCTGGTTACCTTTAGAAAAAATCAATAGCTCTGCAACAGGTTTTCATTTGACTTAAGTACTTGTTTAATTGATTTTCAAATCAACCATAAACCTAGATGACAGAATGTCAAAGTGTCACGTAGTCACTAGGCCCTTCTCACACTCACCAGCATTCACATTCACCTGAGTACTAATCATCACCACCTGGTCCTCATTCCCCAATCAACACACACTATATAAGCCACTCTCAGTCACTCACTCATCGTCTGCTCTTGTATATACTAACAACGTTTTCTCTGCAGTCATTCAAGCTCCAGACGCCTGTTTGTGTTCTAGCAATCTGCTACCCTTCCTTCATCCTCGCTTTTGGTGCGACAGGATTCACTCTTATATCTTCTTCAATTTAAGGATCTATTGACTCGGATTCCTGTGATATCCCCTGTGTGTGTGTTTGTGTGTGCTGCCACGTTGTGGTGCTTCGTACTGTTCATTTCAGATATATATGTTCACGGACTTCAATAAACCTCTCTGTTTTGCTTACCTTGGTCCCTAGTGTGTGTATCATTACACAAACCTGAGGTTCTGTTAATTCAGTTCAATCATATGGTTCATTTAGAAACAGGTTGGTTATGGCAGTGTGTATTTGAAGTGTGTTTAACCCTATATGACTTATCTTTAGCTTATCTTTATCCTGAATGATTGTATGTTTTTTAGACTATCCTCTTTTATTGTTTTTGAGTTGTATAAGCTCAAAATGGAAAGATAATCTAAGAATGGTTACAAATTTCAGTCTAAATGAACATAATGGATATTTTTGTCAAAATGCCACAAAAACTAAAGGCAATACCATAACTATTTTATAGTTTATGAAGTACATCAAGCACTTGCTTTCCATATTTCTGTGTAGCAATCATTTGCTAGAAAGCAAAGAGTGATTTGCCTTTAACTTCTGTTTTTTCAAGAATAAATGGAAAAAAAAAGTATTTACAATATTTTGTCATTTAAAGATATATTTGGAAACAAACACCAAGTAAGCAGAAAGTGTTTTTTAATTAATGTAATAATTTTCATAGAAGGGTGTGTGTGTTCATAAAAGTCCTTTTAATAAGTCTAAGATGCTTTTCCTTCTTCTTGTGAAAAGGGTGTCATTCAGAATGAACGACAAGGCCAGGGTGCAAAGGAGAAAGCAACAAGATTGAATCTCATCTTGTGCTTCATTTTTGTGTCTCAGAGGATTGTGAATAATGCCTCTCAATCCTTCTGCTATACCATGTTGTCGCCGCAGAATCCCAATGCTGCCACTTCTCATCGCCGCTTTCCATTCCCATTAAATCAAAGTTGCCTTGCCAATAGTAACCAGACACCACTGGGTTTCATTTATAATTGCTTTTTAGCAGTCTGCAAAATCGGGAAGGTGGATTTCGTTATAGCTAAGTGATGGGAAATGGTGTTTGTGTGCTGAATGAAGCTATGTTACGTGTTTGTCAGTGACACATCCATTAATGGCACAAACGATTATTTTAGATGTCTAGAATGATTTGATGTGGATTGAATGATGTGATCTGAACTGGTCCTCACATGCGATGAGAGAATTTGCTTTTATTTCCAGGAATGATTATCTACACAGCCTTCCAATCAGATATTTCAGGCTGTGAACAAAATAAGAAAGATGCAATTTAGCTCCAGAGTAGAGATTCTCATTTATCTTTCATTCTCTTCTTTTAACTGGGAACTGGGTTAGGGTTAGCCTGTACAGAATAAAAAAGTTCAATAAAAAAATGATTGAATTGTTTAGTTTATTTTTCTAAATTCCATAATTTATAAATTAATTAATACCTTGTTTATTATTAGAGTTACATTTAGGATTATGTGTTAGGGATTTGTGAGAGTATATTGAGTCCATAGTGCTTGGTTATTGAGTTACAGTTAAGATTCAGAACTATAATAGCAATTAAAGGAAAATGTTAATTTGCCTAGGACTTTGTCTACATCTACTGGTTGCTCTAAGAATAGTCCTTCATTATGTTGAAATTGTCACAAGACTGTTCAGATGCTCAATAAGGGGGTATTTTATGCTGTCTAATTCTGTATGCATGTAGCAGTTTATCATCCAATGGCATTCATGTTCAGCTTTAATTAGGTTTCAGTACTATTGTTTATATTTCTGGAATAGTATTTAAATATTAGTAAGTAAATCCAGGATTTATACCTCATTCTTTTTAAAATGTTATTTAGAAAACCCTCAGGTATGCAGTAGATGTACGGTTAGGGTTAGGTTTTTTGAAATATACAATGATTCCCCCATCACAGACTTTAGCCTGCATGTTTGTACAGGGACCCTAGGGAAGGGCACTGCCCGGCGCATGTTATTGCACTGCTATCACTTTGTCAGAACTTTGTTTTATTCGAGTCCCCACTGGGCTTTTGATGTTGAATAAAAAGGAGGTGTGCCACTAGATTGAATGGGTCAGTCTCCAATATTGATATTAATAAGTTTTAAGGTTTTTAGACCAGGTGTGTTTGCTTGTTTATTTATTTTGTTTTAAAAAAAATCATTTTTAGTATTGTTGGGCTATTTAACATGTTTAAGGTTATTAAATGGACTTTTTATGAATTTCAGGACACATCATCAGTAGTGCACCTTAGATTCATAGGGTGTTTCAGCCTTTGGTCACTATACACCCTCCTCTGAGGCGGCCAGCCACAGGTCGATCAAGCCTCGGCTTCTGTCCCATGTCCAATCAGAAGTTTTTTTATTTCTAAAAATAAGTATCTACTCTGTATTGGTTGATTTGTTGAACTATTTACCTATTTTAGCAGAGTGAGAGAGAGCTGCTGGACTGAGCAGGTCAACTCCCTATGCCTAACTGGGCATATTGTTTGGTGATTAGCCTGGGCAGGTGTTAAATTGATGATTTTTGGTGTGAGATAATGAGTAGGTTTGAATTTTTAGGATAGTGTAATATATTTATTTATTCTCTATAGCATTTTGCTAGCTTACCCTTTCCTATTTTAGTGTTTCCTATTGTTTTGTTATTATTGCGACCACTATGATTTTGTTACTATTATTGTTAATATTACTTGAATATTTTTCTATCCAACTGTTAGCTCTACTATTTTCTAAGACATTTAAAAGTGCAATGAGGAAAATTTGAAGCTAATAGTTAGGTTTTTGAAAAGTACAATGACTTCCCCATCACAAACCTAGGGTAAGGTATTAGGGTTAGGGTTGGGGATTAGGAATTAGGGTTGGGGTTAGGTTTTTGAAAAGTACAATGACTTAGGGTTAGGGTTTAGGGTTAAAGGGGAAAAAGACCGTGGTTCTGGGAGTGACCCAGAAACAACTTTGTGCACGGGCCTGCCACTCGGGCCTTGTTTTCGGCCACCACCATCAGGGCGAACGAAAAAACATCACCTGTCTAAAGTTATGAGCTTAAAGCGCTCTTCTAGAGTTGGAGGTCGGTCTAAATTAGGGTTCCGACCTCAGACGAAGCCTAAGGTTATGTTTAGGGCTAAAAGTTAGGTTTACGGTTCGAAAAATTAGGGTTACGAACGCACTTTAAATCTCCGGTTATGTTTAGGGCTGGGAATTAGGTTTAGGGCTAACGGTTAAGTTTTAGGGTTAGGCTTAGGGCTCCAAACCATAGGGCTAGAAACACGGTTATGTTTAGGGCTGAGAGTTAGGTGTAGGGTTCTAAAAATTAGGGTTAAGTTTAGGATTAAGTTTTAGGGTTAGGTTTAGGGCTCCAACCACCAGAGCTAGATACATGGTTATGTTTAGGGCTTAGAAATGGAAACCTGCGGTTATGTTTTAGGGTTCAGGAATGGAGAACGCACTAAATGCTATTTAGGGCTAAGGGTACAGACTAAATTAAAGCCCTCTTTAGCCCGACGACATCCTAAATAGTGAGACACGTCATCAGTAGTAAACCATAGAGTCACAGGGTGTTTCAGCCTTTCATTACTATACACCCTCATCCATGGCGGCTAGCCGTAGGGCGATCACTCCTCGGCTCGTGTCCCATAGCCAATTGGATAAACAATTTATTTATTAAGATAAAAAATAATGATTTAAGTGAACAAATAATATATTTATTTATTTACTTATTAGGATGAAGATCATTTTTTAAGAAAATAATCCGCATGATTTATTTATTCATTAAGATAAATGATTACATTTAGGGTCCTATTTAGTAGAATGATTGCTTTGAAGTCCTATTTACAATAATAATATGTTAGCGCAGCATAATAATAGAATAAATTATTTATTTATTTAAGATAAAACAGATAATTTTTTAAGGAAAATAATCCTATTAATTTGCTAAGTGAGACAAATGTCTAAATTTAAAGCCCTATTTACCACTATAGTGTTAAAGCTGCACATTACTATCATACCTGAACCGTCACACAATAAACATTTTCAACACATTTAAACAAGGTGAAGACAGGTAGAAGACCATGACTCACCTCTCTGCCAGTGGCCCTTTTTGTTAACACCGCCAGGTTTCCGGGACCACACGGGCAGAGTGCTGTGCCCCGCGAAGCATATGTTGAGCCCACAGATCCCAGCGGATGACCCCGAACCAGGTCAACAAGCTTCTACTGGGTAGCTCTCTAGGAAAAATCTCTCAAAAAGACAGTATAATTCCCAGCCAAGTTGAGCTTTTTTCAGTGGGAGGCCAGTCCAGATCCTTAATCGGCCTAATTTTCTCACTGAGGGTGAATTTTCACTTTATATTGTAGTTTATATATTTTATTATGTCTAACACGCCGCAAAAAACGCTTTTTCTCTATCTTTTGTCCTTCTGGAGTTATTAGTTAAAATGTACTCCAAAATTGACTTTATGGGCGGAGTTATGCAAATTATAGGTCTAAAACCCCTTAAACACCATTTAACTGGTTGGAAATGGGTCAAAGCCCGTCTAAGGTGGAATTTAAAGAGATTTTGGATCGCTGCTAAAATAAGAGTTTACTAATTTAAATTAAAATAGCTAATAAACGCCTCTAATTTAAAGTTCAGGCCTAAGTTTCCGGTCCAAACATTATTTTAGCAGGATGGAGCGTAGTTACCATCTCCCCCTTATTTTAAATCTAATCCGTGATTATTAACCTATTTAGAAAATTAATTAAGTTATTTTAATTAAATAAATTTTAGGCCTAATAACCTACGACGCCTATTTCTTGAATCTCCGTATTCATGCCTGAGCTTTAACGCTCTGAACGGGGTAAGATTGGGCCGGCGGGCGCCTATTTTAGGGTCGCTACAAGGCCAGCGGAGATCTATTAAGGGCAATACGAAGCGGGCATCTGCTCGGTGGTCGAGGCACGCAACCAGAGCCTAAGCTAACGATCGCCGTTCCCTTCAGGGTGGACCAGACCTCTGAGGGTGGCACGAGAAAAGTCATGGGTCATTCTTGGCCTTTCTCCTCGGTATCCTGCGTCGAGGGCGGCAGACCCCTATGCTAGATTCGGGCTAATCCCAAACCGTGCTCCGGAAACGTAACCCATGACCCTTGAGACTACGATGCGCTTACGCTTCCCGTCCCTCTTATATCCCTCGCGCTTACGCCCCGGCGCCTTTCTGTTCGGCCGCCCATAGAGCACGGATCGCCCGTGTCATTCGGCCCGATCGCTGCAGCACGCGCTCATGAATGAGCATCGAAACTGTCGCCCCCAACTAATAGGGTGCCTCGGTGGGTGTGTATATCAAGACATTACGTTTTGTTTATTTTACTGAGGTTAACAGTTAAAGTTTTTTAACCTCTGCCCACCAGGATCACGCGTCACGTGGAGATGGCTTCCAACGAGGTGTCCGAGGGCGGCACTGGCTGGGTTAGGTTAGGGGAAAAGACCGTGGCTCCGGGAGTGAACCAGAACCAACGTTGTGCACGGGCCTGCCACTCGGGCCTCGTCTTCGGCCACCACCGTCACGACGAACGAAAAAACATCGCCTATTTAGAGTTACGAGCTTAAAGCGCTCTTCTAGAGTTGGAGGTCGGTCTAAATTAGGGTTCCGACCTCAGACGACGCCTAAGGTTATGTTTAGGGCTAAAAGTTAGGTTTACGGTTCGAAAAAATTAGGGTTACGAACGCGCTTTAAATCTCCGGTTATGTTTAGGGCTGGGAATTAGGGTTAGGGCTAACGGTTAAGTTTTAGGGTTAGGCTTAGGGCTCTAAACCCTAGGGCTAGAAACACGGTTATGTTTAGGGCTGAGAGTTAGGTGTAGGGTGCTAAAAATTAGGGTTAAGTTTAGGGTTAGGTTTTAGGGTTAGGTTTAGGGCTCCAACCACCAGAGCTAGATACATGGTTATGTTTAGGGCTTAGAAATGGAAACCTGCGGTTATGTTTTAGGGTTCAGGAATGGAGAACGCACTAAATGCTATTTAGGGCTAAGGGTACAGACTAAATTAAAGCCCTCTTTAGCCCGACGACATCCTAAATAGTGTTAGGGTTAGGGTTAGGGTTAGGGTTAAGATAAAAGATGTTTAATAAAGGGAAGGTCCCTTTTGGTGCACTGGCCTAAAGAAACCTGGATGGGGACAGTAAACAAAAAAGGAGAAAAAAGGAAATATGTGAAAATTGTGAAAAGCATAAATCCGGGTAGGTTTAATTGATGTATTGATATAATTCTTTATTTATAAATTTATTTATTTATTTATTTACTTTCTTCATTGCAGGTCTCCAGGAACTCCCTGTGGATGGAATGGACTGTCTAATCTACATGGATGGCGGTAAGTATTGAAAGAGGATCCTAAAAAGGTAAGTGTTAAAAAATATTGATTTTTATGGAATTAATAGGCCAGAGGAGAGGGAGAAAAGAGGGGATAGTGTAGTGGGGGGGGGGGGGGGGGAAGAGACACAAGAGAGGTAAAGGTTGGGTTTAGGGATAGGAAAAGGTGTAGGGGTAGGTTAAGGTTAGGGTAAGGGTTTGGGGTAGGAGAATGGGGTAGGAGAATGGGGTAGGGGAAGGGGCGGAGGGTTAGGGTTGGGGTTAGGTGTGCGGTTAAGGTTAGGTATGGGAGAGGTGTTGGGTTAAGGTTAGGTATGGGAGAGGTGTTGGGTTAAGGTTAGGTATGGGAGAGGTGTTGGGTTAAGGTTAGGTATGGGAGAGGTGTTAGGTTAAGGTTAGGTATAGGATAGGGGTTGGGTTAGGGTTGGGTATGGGAGAGGTGTTGGGTTAAGATTAGAATAGGAGTAGAAGTAAGGGGATGGAATGGAAATAAGGGTAGAGGTTATGATTAGGGATGAAAGAATAAAAATAATGAATCTAAATAAAGAGAGAGTAAAGTATATGGAGTATTAAGTGCTAAAAGATAAGTGCCAGAAAAATTGAAGAATCAATCAAAATAATAAGTGCTATAAAAAAATCACTGCAACCCACACATAAAAAAATAAAGAATAAACCTCCATAACTCTATAGCCATCTTTTTATTATAAATATAAATAATAATAATGATAATAATGATAATAATAATATGAATAATGATAATAATAATAATAATAATATTAATCACATAAATAGACCATAATATTGCTGATGAGAATAATGATGACTGAAAACAGTGGGATCCCGGAGACCTGCAACTTGTGAATTTGGAACAACTAGAAAAAGTCAAAACCAACTCTCAAGATGAATTATGTGCATTTTGTAACCTTGGAGACCTTCAACTAGTGTGACTTACCTTTTTGCATTAGGTCCCATGAGAATCCATGCTATCAGTTAGTGCACTTTATTCTTTCAAAGAGGTTTTTTTGTTGTTATGACCACATTGGATCTAGTTGTTCAGTCCAATAATCGAATATCAATTGTGCTGTCCCAGCTGTCCAATGTATGTGGTCCCTTTCAACTTTGAAAAGTTGCGGGCTAACTTCAAGCAATGGATTCTCATGGGACGTAATGTATTCATTAAGTTCCTCCAGATTAGCCAGCTCCTGGTCGGGCAAAGACATCGAAAAATGAACGGCTGCTGTGTGAATAGCGGCCTTGGGAAAAGCTGTACGGGCCGCCTTCCACAGGCCCTGTAACTGTTTAATGGAGGTCTTATGTGGTTGTTGGTGTCTGTTGAAGATACCCGCCGCTAATATGACCTGCTGTGTGTGTGGATGTGGTGAGAGTTTTCTTAAGACTTTAGTAAGATGTAAAAAATTAGCCTCCGGAAAACTATCTACCTGCATGTCTGTGTTTTTGATTAAGGGGATGCGACTCAGATTAGAATCCCCTATGAATACTATGGGTTTATGTATTGTGATGGACCAGTCTGCTGATTTTCTGTTGGTTTTAATGTGTCTGTATGGAGCGTCCCCGAGCGGGACCCTATCCAAAAGCTCTTCGTTCGAGGAGTCGGAGGACACTCTAGATGGCTTGGCCACTGCAAGAGGTTTAGATTGGAGGGAGGATTCAGAACGGGTTTTAGGAGGAGAAGATTTCTCTTCACGTCGCCCCATCATCCTTATCCCCTTCTGCCTCGCAGTGGTTTCAGCCGTGTCCCCGTCAGTCTCCTCAAACGTAGTGACAGTTCTAAAATGAGAAATGTGGTAAAGGTTAGTCTGGTTGTGTTGGTATTGTGGTTCTACTGTAGAAGGTGATGGTGATGTAGAAGAAAAAGATGATGATACAGAGTGTTCGGTATTGTGTTGAGGTGATTTTTGGTAGACCTGGGCCTGTGGAGTAGCGGCCTTCTGGAGTGAAGTGGCATGTGAGGGGCCCGCTGTGTCCAACGATTGGGACTGTTTATCTATGATGATTTGTTTGCAGGCAGTCAAAGTACTGTCAAATAATTTTAGTTTATACCTATTGCGGGCCCACTTCACTGCCACTTGCCACTCCAGATCCTCAAGGTTAGTGATCTGTGCTAAAAGGTTATGGATGACTGTAGTGTAGTGTTCCCTTAAAATTACCATGTTGTTATACATCCAGTCAGTTGTGTTGTGTATGATCTTATCTGTAGTGATGTTATTAGGTGAAGATGGTTTGATAAACTGAGTGAGTTTTTTAACTTGTCTGACCATCCCTGTTGGGAAGGTGACTGTATCTAATGAATTTTTAACTATTTCTATGTGATGTTGTGCCTGTATGAATTTGAAATAAGTTTTTGTAAGAACTTTATCCCATGTGACCTTACTGTAGTGTGATGTGGCTGTCTGCATACTGTGTGATGTCTGCACGTGTTCCCCATCTCCAGTTGGACGTTGGTCTCTAAAAACTGAAAATCTGTTCTGCAGAGTAATCATGGTTATTAAAAACACAAGAGGAAGATAAACACAGTGAAAAAGAAAACTAACAAACCAAAAAATAAAATTGTTATCGCCCAACTTACTCAGGTGGAGGAATGAGTTGGGTTTAAACAAAAAACGGGTTTAGGCAGAAGGGCCTAAATGTGGATGTGAGCAACGAGTCCCTCAAGCCAACTTGTAATCCAGGTGCCGTTTGGGAAGGAGAGAGAAGGTTCCACTTGTCTCTTCTTCAGAAGCAGGTGGGTCAAAATCCAGCCTTTTTTAACCTTCTTAAATGGTGGTCCTTTTTCTCCCAGTGTCCTGGTTGGCTTGGTGTTTTTTTATTGTTTTTGTATTGTTGCTGTGATCTTCCGTCCTCCGTGAGGTTTAAAATAACAAACTTTATTGAAGTTCCTTAAAAGACTTGTGCAGAAAAGAAAGAAAGTAAAAAGAGATTCCCTTAAAATCCTAACGTTTCGCAAGTTGTATGCTTCCTCAGAGGACTGTCAACTGGAGTGGGGAGTTAAACTGCCTTATATACCTGTGAGTGAATGGGTGTGGTATCTGAAATGTGACCTCACTCAGTAAAGAGAATGTTGATTGGTGGATGCTTTGCACCTACCAGGAACAGCTTCATCTGGAGCCTTAATTTTCCCTCCAAAAAGAGGGTGTGACATGGCAGTCTCTGGTTGGTCAAATTAGCCTAGAGACTGCCATTTTGTTTTTCAAATTAAAAGTCACAGTAGGTTCAGGTGCTAAAATGGGCTATGGTTAAAGAAAAAGAAAAAATTAATCATACTGCCCCATCCCGAAAGTTCAATGGCACTGGCTAGGTTAGGTTTAAGATAAAAGATGTTTAATAAAGGGAAGGTCCCTTTTGGTGCACTGGCCTAAAGAAACCTGGATGGGGACAGTAAACAAAAAAGGAAAAAAAAGGAAAAAAGGAATTGTATGAAAATTGTGAAAAGCATAAATCCGGGTAGGTTTAATTGATGTATTGATTTAATTCTTTATTTATAAATTTATTTATTTATTTATTTACTTTCTTCATTGCAGGTCTCCAGGAACTCCCTGTGGATGGAATGGACTGTCTAATCTACATGGATGGCGGTAAGTATTGAAAGAGGATCCTAAAAAGGTAAGTGTTAAAAAATATTGATTTTTATGGAATTAATAGGCCAGAGGAGAGGGAGAAAAGAGGGGATAGTGTAGTGGGGGGGGGGGGGGGGAAGAGACACAAGAGAGGTAAAGGTTGGGTTTAGGGATAGGAAAAGGTGTAGGGGTAGGTTAAGGTTAGGGTAAGGGTTTGGGGTAGGAGAATGGGGTAGGAGAATGGGGTAGGGGAAGGGGCGGAGGGTTAGGGTTGGGGTTAGGTGTGCGGTTAAGGTTAGGTATGGGAGAGGTGTTGGGTTAAGGTTAGGTATGGGAGAGGTGTTGGGTTAAGGTTAGGTATGGGAGAGGTGTTGGGTTAAGGTTAGGTATGGGAGAGGTGTTAGGTTAAGGTTAGGTATAGGATAGGGGTTGGGTTAGGGTTGGGTATGGGAGAGGTGTTGGGTTAAGATTAGAATAGGAGTAGAAGTAAGGGGATGGAATGGAAATAAGGGTAGAGGTTATGATTAGGGATGAAAGAATAAAAATAATGAATCTAAATAAAGAGAGAGTAAAGTATATGGAGTATTAAGTGCTAAAAGATAAGTGCCAGAAAAATTGAAGAATCAATCAAAATAATAAGTGCTATAAAAAAATCACTGCAACCCACACATAAAAAAATAAAGAATAAACCTCCATAACTCTATAGCCATCTTTTTATTATAAATATAAATAATAATAATGATAATAATGATAATAATAATATGAATAATGATAATAATAATAATAATAATATTAATCACATAAATAGACCATAATATTGCTGATGAGAATAATGATGACTGAAAACAGTGGGATCCCGGAGACCTGCAACTTGTGAATTTGGAACAACTAGAAAAAGTCAAAACCAACTCTCAAGATGAATTATGTGCATTTTGTAACCTTGGAGACCTTCAACTAGTGTGACTTACCTTTTTGCATTAGGTCCCATGAGAATCCATGCTATCAGTTAGTGCACTTTATTCTTTCAAAGAGGTTTTTTTGTTGTTATGACCACATTGGATCTAGTTGTTCAGTCCAATAATCGAATATCAATTGTGCTGTCCCAGCTGTCCAATGTATGTGGTCCCTTTCAACTTTGAAAAGTTGCGGGCTAACTTCAAGCAATGGATTCTCATGGGACGTAATGTATTCATTAAGTTCCTCCAGATTAGCCAGCTCCTGGTCGGGCAAAGACATCGAAAAATGAACGGCTGCTGTGTGAATAGCGGCCTTGGGAAAAGCTGTACGGGCCGCCTTCCACAGGCCCTGTAACTGTTTAATGGAGGTCTTATGTGGTTGTTGGTGTCTGTTGAAGATACCCGCCGCTAATATGACCTGCTGTGTGTGTGGATGTGGTGAGAGTTTTCTTAAGACTTTAGTAAGATGTAAAAAATTAGCCTCCGGAAAACTATCTACCTGCATGTCTGTGTTTTTGATTAAGGGGATGCGACTCAGATTAGAATCCCCTATGAATACTATGGGTTTATGTATTGTGATGGACCAGTCTGCTGATTTTCTGTTGGTTTTAATGTGTCTGTATGGAGCGTCCCCGAGCGGGACCCTATCCAAAAGCTCTTCGTTCGAGGAGTCGGAGGACACTCTAGATGGCTTGGCCACTGCAAGAGGTTTAGATTGGAGGGAGGATTCAGAACGGGTTTTAGGAGGAGAAGATTTCTCTTCACGTCGCCCCATCATCCTTATCCCCTTCTGCCTCGCAGTGGTTTCAGCCGTGTCCCCGTCAGTCTCCTCAAACGTAGTGACAGTTCTAAAATGAGAAATGTGGTAAAGGTTAGTCTGGTTGTGTTGGTATTGTGGTTCTACTGTAGAAGGTGATGGTGATGTAGAAGAAAAAGATGATGATACAGAGTGTTCGGTATTGTGTTGAGGTGATTTTTGGTAGACCTGGGCCTGTGGAGTAGCGGCCTTCTGGAGTGAAGTGGCATGTGAGGGGCCCGCTGTGTCCAACGATTGGGACTGTTTATCTATGATGATTTGTTTGCAGGCAGTCAAAGTACTGTCAAATAATTTTAGTTTATACCTATTGCGGGCCCACTTCACTGCCACTTGCCACTCCAGATCCTCAAGGTTAGTGATCTGTGCTAAAAGGTTATGGATGACTGTAGTGTAGTGTTCCCTTAAAATTACCATGTTGTTATACATCCAGTCAGTTGTGTTGTGTATGATCTTATCTGTAGTGATGTTATTAGGTGAAGATGGTTTGATAAACTGAGTGAGTTTTTTAACTTGTCTGACCATCCCTGTTGGGAAGGTGACTGTATCTAATGAATTTTTAACTATTTCTATGTGATGTTGTGCCTGTATGAATTTGAAATAAGTTTTTGTAAGAACTTTATCCCATGTGACCTTACTGTAGTGTGATGTGGCTGTCTGCATACTGTGTGATGTCTGCACGTGTTCCCCATCTCCAGTTGGACGTTGGTCTCTAAAAACTGAAAATCTGTTCTGCAGAGTAATCATGGTTATTAAAAACACAAGAGGAAGATAAACACAGTGAAAAAGAAAACTAACAAACCAAAAAATAAAATTGTTATCGCCCAACTTACTCAGGTGGAGGAATGAGTTGGGTTTAAACAAAAAACGGGTTTAGGCAGAAGGGCCTAAATGTGGATGTGAGCAACGAGTCCCTCAAGCCAACTTGTAATCCAGGTGCCGTTTGGGAAGGAGAGAGAAGGTTCCACTTGTCTCTTCTTCAGAAGCAGGTGGGTCAAAATCCAGCCTTTTTTAACCTTCTTAAATGGTGGTCCTTTTTCTCCCAGTGTCCTGGTTGGCTTGGTGTTTTTTTATTGTTTTTGTATTGTTGCTGTGATCTTCCGTCCTCCGTGAGGTTTAAAATAACAAACTTTATTGAAGTTCCTTAAAAGACTTGTGCAGAAAAGAAAGAAAGTAAAAAGAGATTCCCTTAAAATCCTAACGTTTCGCAAGTTGTATGCTTCCTCAGAGGACTGTCAACTGGAGTGGGGAGTTAAACTGCCTTATATACCTGTGAGTGAATGGGTGTGGTATCTGAAATGTGACCTCACTCAGTAAAGAGAATGTTGATTGGTGGATGCTTTGCACCTACCAGGAACAGCTTCATCTGGAGCCTTAATTTTCCCTCCAAAAAGAGGGTGTGACATGGCAGTCTCTGGTTGGTCAAATTAGCCTAGAGACTGCCATTTTGTTTTTCAAATTAAAAGTCACAGTAGGTTCAGGTGCTAAAATGGGCTATGGTTAAAGAAAAAGAAAAAATTAATCATACTGCCCCATCCCGAAAGTTCAATGGCACTGGCTAGGTTAGGTTTAAGATAAAAGATGTTTAATAAAGGGAAGGTCCCTTTTGGTGCACTGGCCTAAAGAAACCTGGATGGGGACAGTAAACAAAAAAGGAAAAAAAAGGAAAAAAGGAATTGTATGAAAATTGTGAAAAGCATAAATCCGGGTAGGTTTAATTGATGTATTGATTTAATTCTTTATTTATAAATTTATTTATTTATTTATTTACTTTCTTCATTGCAGGTCTCCAGGAACTCCCTGTGGATGGAATGGACTGTCTAATCTACATGGATGGCGGTAAGTATTGAAAGAGGATCCTAAAAAGGTAAGTGTTAAAAAATATTGATTTTTATGGAATTAATAGGCCAGAGGAGAGGGAGAAAAGAGGGGATAGTGTAGTAGAGGGGGGGGGGGGGGGAAGAAAGAGACCCAAGAGAGGTAAAGGTTGGGTTTAGGGATAGGAAAAGGTGTAGGGGTAGGTTAAGGTTAGGGTAAGGGTTTGGGGTAGGAGAATGGGGTAGGAGAATGGGGTAGGGGAAGGGGCGGAGGGTTAGGGTTGGGGTTAGGTGTGCGGTTAAGGTTAGGTATGGGAGAGGTGTTGGGTTAAGGTTAGGTATGGGAGAGGTGTTGGGTTAAGGTTAGGTATGGGAGAGGTGTTGGGTTAAGGTTAGGTATGGGAGAGGGTTAGGGTTAGGGTTAGGGTTAGGGTTAGGGTTAGGTTAGGGGAAAAGACCGTGGTTCCGGGAGTGACCCAGAGCCAACGTTGTGCACGGGCCTGCCACTCGGGCCTCGTTTTCGGCCACCACCGTCACGGCGAACGAAAAAACACCGCCTATTTATAGTTACGAGCTTAAAGCGCTCTTCTAGAGTTGGAGGTCGGTCTGAATTAGGGTTCCGACCTCAGACGACGCCTAAGGTTATGTTTAGGGCTAAGAGTTAGGTTTACGGTTCGGAAAATTAGGGTTACGAACGCGCTTTAAATCTCCGGTTATGTTTAGGGCTGGGAATTAGGTTTAGGGCTAACGGTTAAGTTTTAGGGTTAGGCTTAGGGCTCTAAACCCTAGGGCTAGAAACACGGTTATGTTTAGGGCTGAGAGTTAGGTGTAGGGTTCTAAAAATTAGGGTTAAGTTTAGGGTTAAGTTTTAGGGTTAGGTTTAGGGCTCCAACCACCAGAGCTAGAAACATGGTTATGTTTAGGGCTTAAAAATGGAAACCTGCGGTTATGTTTAGGGTTCAGGAATGGAAAACGCATTAAATGCTATTTAGGGCTAAGGGTACAGGGTTAGGGTTAGGGTTAGGGTTAGGGTTAGGGGTTAGGGTTAGGGTTAGGGTTAGGTTTTAGAAAGATTATTTCTTAAAAAATGTCCTATTGGATCTTTGATGCACGGGCACAACCAAGAATCCCTTTCCCCCTTTATTTATTTTAATCAGATATTTTTTTTAATATTAATTTGTTTATTGATTTAATTATTTATTTATTTATTTTACAGGTCTCCAAGATCCCCTATTTTATGGATGGAGTGAAACCGGAGTTTTACTGCATTAAGGTAAGTATTGAAGGAGGACCGGTCTACAGGTAAGTATTTTGTGGAAGTTAGGATAACTTTGGGTGAGAGAGGGGAGAGAAGAAAGGGTAGAGAAGAAGAGGCCAAATAGAGGGAAAGGAGGGGTGAGGGAAAAGGAAGGGGAAAGGAAAGAGCTGAGAAAGTAAAGGTTAAGTTTAGGGAACGGAAAGGGGTGTGGGGGTCAAAAGAACGGTTGGAAAGGTAGGGTTGGGTATTGGGTTAAGGTTAGGGCAAAGGTTTGGGTAAGAGGATAGGGCAAGGACTAAGGTTAAGTTTGGGTACTGGGTTAAGGTTAGGGTTAGGGTTAGGGGCATGGGGTAAGGGTAAAGGTTAGGGTTGGGTTTAGGTTAAGGTTAGGGCAAAAGTTGGGGTAAGGGGATAGGGTAAGGGCAAAGGTTAGGGTTAGGTCAGGGTACTGGGTTAAGGTTAGGGTAAGGGTTGGGGTAAGGGAATAGGGTAAGGGCAGAGGTTAGGGTTAGGGTTGGGTATTGGGTTGAGGTTAGGGTAAAGGTTGGGGTAAGGGGATAGGGTGAGGGTAAGGACAGAGGTTAAGGTTAGGTGTTAGGTTGAGATACAGATTGAAATAGAAAAATAAGAAAAATAAGGTTGAGGTAAGGGCAAAGGTTGAGGTCAGGAATAACAGATTGCAGTAAATTATTATGGTAGCTATAATACTAAAAAAGAATTAAAACAGAAGTATGGAACAATAAGTGCTAGGAAAAAGTGCTAAAAGATACAATCAAAAAAAGATAAGTGCTAAAAATATTAATCACCGCAAAACCACACACTAAAAGAAATTTAAAGATTCTATATCCATCACTCTGTTTATTGTCTTTTTTATTTATATAATAATAATAATAATAATAATAATATTAATAATAATAATAATAATAATAATACTGAATCTTCAACCAGAAAGGGATCCTGGAGACCTGCGCCATACAGAATTTTGATGAAAACCGTAAGTTCGAACCTTCAAGAATGAGATGTACGTATTGTAACTTTGGTGACCTTGCATTTGGGTGTACTCACCTTTCTACATTGCGTCTCATGAAAATCCATGTTTTTAAGTTCGTATGTTCTTTACAATAGGTTTTTATTAAGGTTGTTGTCTGAAGTTATATAATCTATTGCAATTGTGTTGTTAAGGGTCTAGTTGCTCTACCCAGTAATCAAATATTGCCTGTGCTGTGTCGGTTGTCCAGCATATGCCATCCTTTTCTACTTTAAAGAGATCTTGACTCTCAGCAAGTAATGGATTTTCATGAGACGCAATGTATTCATTGAGCACCTCCAGATTCTGCTGCTCCTGATCAGGCAAAGACCACGAATATGGAACCAGTGCTGTGTGAACTGTGGCATTGGGGAACGCTGTGTAAGCCGCCTTCCACAGGCCCTGTAGTTGTTTTATGGCTGTCTTGTATGGTAGTTGGTGTCTGTTGTGAATACCTGCAGCTAATGCTACCTGCTGTGTGTGTGGATGTGGTGAGAGTTTCCGTAAGACTTTGGTGAGGTGTAAGAAATTAGCCTCCGGAAAGCTGTCTATCTGTATATTTGTGTTCTTGATTGAGGGGATACGGTTTAGATTACCGTCCCCTATAAACACTATGGGTTTGTGTATTGAAATGGACCAGTCTGATGCTTTTCTATTTGTGTTGATGTGTCTGTACGGAGTGTCCCTGAGCGGGACCCTATCTAAAAGCTCTTCGTCTGAGGAGTCGGAGGACACTCTAGATGGCTTAGCCACTGCAAGAGGCTTAGATCGGAGGGAGGATTCAGAACGGGTTTCGGGTGGAGAAGATTTCTCTTCACGTCGCCCCCTCATCCTTATCCCCTTCTGCCTAGCAGTGGTTTCAGCCGTATCCCCGTCATTCTCCCCAGACGTAGTGACGGTTCTAGAATGAAAAGTGTGTTCAGAGTTAATATTATTAGGGTTGTTTGGTGACATTACTGTAGAAGGTGATGAAAGAGAAGGTGATATAGAGTGTGCGGTATTGTGTCGAGGTGGTTTTTTATGGACTTGGGCCTGTGGACTAGCGGCCTTTTGGAGTGAAGTGGCATGTGAGGGGCCCGCCGTGTCCAAAGATTGGGACTGTTTGTCTAGAATGATTTGTTTACAAGCGGTCAAATTGCTGTCAATTAATTTTTGTTTATACCTATTCCGGGCCCACTTCACTGCCACTTGCCACTCCAAATCCCCAAAGTTGGTAATCTGTGCTAAAAGATTATTGATGACTGTTGTGTAATGTTCTCGTAAAATGACCATGTTATTGTACATCCAATCAGTAGTGTTGTGTATGATTTTCTCCGTTGTAATGTTATTGGGTGAAGATGGCTTGATAAACTGTGTGAGTTTTTTGACTTGTCTGACCATGCCTGTCGGAAAGGTGACTGTGTCTAATGAATTTTTAACTATTTCTATATGGTGTTGTGCCTGTATCAATTTGAAATATGTTTTTGTAAGAGCTTTATCTAGTGTGGCCTTACTGTTGTATGATATGGCTGTCTGCTTGGTGTGTGATGTGGATGTCTGTACGTGTTCCCCATCTCCAGTTGGACGTTGGTCTCCTAAAACCGAAAATCTATTCTGCAAATTAAGCATAGTTATTAAAACAAAAGAGGAAGATAAACACAGTAAAAATGAAAACTAACAAACCAAAAAAAATTAATTAAAATTGTTATCACCCAACTTACTCAAATGGGAGACTTTGTAGGGTTCAAACAAAAAAAACGAGTTTAGGCAGAAGGGCCTAGGTGTGGATGTGAGCAATGAGTCCCTCAAGCCAATTTGTATTCCAGGCGCCGTCTGGGAAGGAAGAAGAAGGTGGTTCCCCTTGGCTCTTCTCAGAAGCAGGTGGGTCAAAGTCCAGCTTTTTTTACCTTCTAGATGGTGGTTTCCTTTTTCTCCCAGTGTCCTGGTTGGCTTGGTATTTTTTATTTGTTTTCTTGTGTTGTTGCTGTGTTCTTCCTCCCTCCGTGAGGTTTAAAATAACCAACTTTATTGAAGTTTCTTAAAAAGACTTAGTGCAGAAAAGAAATTTAAAGTAAAAAGAGGTTCCTTTAAAATCCTAACGTTTCGCAAATAAAATGCTTCCTCAGAGGACTATCAACTGGAGTGGGGAGTTGAGCTGCCTTTTATACCTGTATGTGAATGGGTGTGGCTTCCCTAACGTGTGACATTATCCTGTAAGGTAAGTGTTGATTGGTTGATATTTTTAACCTCACAGGAACAGCTTCATCTGGAGCTTTGCTTTTCCCTCCAAAAGGGGGAGTATGACTTGGCAGTTTCTGGTTGGTCAATGAGCTTTAGAGTCTGCCATTTTGTTTTTCAAAATAAAAGTCACCATGTATTATTGCTACTGACTTTAGCTGTCCTGTGAATTTTGTTGATAATTTGTTAAAATCGAGGAGGAAAGAGAAACGGAAGGCTCTGGCAAGGTTAGGTTTTAGAAAGATTATTTCTTAAAAAATGTCCTATTGGATCTTTGATGCACGGGCACAACCAAGAATCCCTTTCCCCCTTTATTTATTTTAATCAGATATTTTTTTTAATATTAATTTGTTTATTGATTTAATTATTTATTTATTTATTTTACAGGTCTCCAAGATCCCCTATTTTATGGATGGAGTGAAACCGGAGTTTTACTGCATTAAGGTAAGTATTGAAGGAGGACCGGTCTACAGGTAAGTATTTTGTGGAAGTTAGGATAACTTTGGGTGAGAGAGGGGAGAGAAGAAAGGGTAGAGAAGAAGAGGCCAAATAGAGGGAAAGGAGGGGTGAGGGAAAAGGAAGGGGAAAGGAAAGAGCTGAGAAAGTAAAGGTTAAGTTTAGGGAACGGAAAGGGGTGTGGGGGTCAAAAGAACGGTTGGAAAGGTAGGGTTGGGTATTGGGTTAAGGTTAGGGCAAAGGTTTGGGTAAGAGGATAGGGCAAGGACTAAGGTTAAGTTTGGGTACTGGGTTAAGGTTAGGGTTAGGGTTAGGGGCATGGGGTAAGGGTAAAGGTTAGGGTTGGGTTTAGGTTAAGGTTAGGTTTTAGAAAGATTATTTCTTAAAAAATGTCCTATTGGATCTTTGATGCACGGGCACAACCAAGAATCCCTTTCCCCCTTTATTTATTTTAATCAGATATTTTTTTATTAATTTGTTTATTGATTTAATTATTTATTTATTTATTTTACAGGTCTCCAAGATCCCCTATTTTATGGATGGAGTGAAACCGGAGTTTTACTGCATTAAGGTAAGTATTGAAGGAGGACCGGTCTACAGGTAAGTATTTTGTGGAAGTTAGGATAACTTTGGGTGAGAGAGGGGAGAGAAGAAAGGGTAGAGAAGAAGAGGCCAAATAGAGGGAAAGGAGGGGTGAGGGAAAAGGAAGGGGAAAGGAAAGAGCTGAGAAAGTAAAGGTTAAGTTTAGGGAACGGAAAGGGGTGTGGGGGTCAAAAGAACGGTTGGAAAGGTAGGGTTGGGTATTGGGTTAAGGTTAGGGCAAAGGTTTGGGTAAGAGGATAGGGCAAGGACTAAGGTTAAGTTTGGGTACTGGGTTAAGGTTAGGGTTAGGGGCATGGGGTAAGGGTAAAGGTTAGGGTTGGGTTTAGGTTAAGGTTAGGGCAAAAGTTGGGGTAAGGGGATAGGGTAGGGCAAAGGTTAGGGTTAGGTCAGGGTACTGGGTTAAGGTTAGGGTAAGGGTTGGGGTAAGGGGAATAGGTAAGGGCAGAGGTTAGGGTTAGGGTTTGGTATTGGGTTGAGTTGAGGTTAAAGGTTGGGGTAAGGGGATAGGGTGAGGGTAAGGACAGAGGTTAAGGTTAGGTGTTAGGTTGAGATACAGATTGAAATAGAAAAATAAGAAAAATAAGGTTGAGGTAAGGGCAAAGGTTGAGGTCAGGAATAACAGATTGCAGTAAATTATTATGGTAGCTATAATACTAAAAAAGAATTAAAACAGAAGTATGGAACAATAAGTGCTAGGAAAAAGTGCTAAAAGATACAATCAAAAAAAAGATAAGTGCTAAAAATATTAATCACCGCAAAACCACACACTAAAAGAAATTTAAAGATTCTATATCCATCACTCTGTTTATTGTCTTTTTTATTTATATAATAATAATAATAATAATATTAATAATAATAATAATAATAATACTGAATCTTCAACCAGAAAGGGATCCTGGAGACCTGCGCCATACAGAATTTTGATGAAAACCGCAAGTTCGAACCTTCAAGAATGAAATGTACGTATTGTAACTTTGGTGACCTTGCATTTGGGTGTACTCACCTTTCTACATTGCGTCTCATGAAAATCCATGTTTTTAAGTTCGTATGTTCTTTACAATAGGTTTTTATTAAGGTTGTTGTCTGAAGTTATATAATCTATTGCAATTGTGTTGTTAAGGGTCTAGTTGCTCTACCCAGTAATCAAATATTGCCTGTGCTGTGTCGGTTGTCCAGCATATGCCATCCTTTTCTACTTTAAAGAGATCTTGACTCTCAGCAAGTAATGGATTTTCATGAGACGCAATGTATTCATTGAGCACCTCCAGATTCTGCTGCTCCTGATCAGGCAAAGACCACGAATATGGAACCAGTGCTGTGTGAACTGTGGCATTGGGGAACGCTGTGTAGGCCGCCTTCCACAGGCCCTGTAGTTGTTTTATGGCTGTCTTGTATGGTAGTTGGTGTCTGTTGTGAATACCTGCAGCTAATGCTACCTGCTGTGTGTGTGGATGTGGTGAGAGTTTCCGTAAGACTTTGGTGAGGTGTAAGAAATTAGCCTCCGGAAAGCTGTCTATCTGTATATTTGTGTTCTTGATTGAGGGGATACGGTTTAGATTACCGTCCCCTATAAACACTATGGGTTTGTGTATTGAAATGGACCAGTCTGATGCTTTTCTATTTGTGTTGATGTGTCTGTACGGAGTGTCCCTGAGCGGGACCCTATCTAAAAGCTCTTCGTCTGCGGAGTCGGAGGACACTCTAGATGGCTTAGCCACTGCAAGAGGCTTAGATCGGAGGGAGGATTCAGAACGGGTTTCGGGTGGAGAAGATTTCTCTTCACGTCGCCCCCTCATCCTTATCCCCTTCTGCCTAGCAGTGGTTTCAGCCGTATCCCCGTCATTCTCCCCAGACGTAGTGACGGTTCTAGAATGAAAAGTGTGTTCAGAGTTAATATTATTAGGGTTGTTTGGTGACATTACTGTAGAAGGTGATGAAAGAGAAGGTGATATAGAGTGTGCGGTATTGTGTCGAGGTGGTTTTTTATGGACTTGGGCCTGTGGACTAGCGGCCTTTTGGAGTGAAGTGGCATGTGAGGGGCCCGCCGTGTCCAAAGATTGGGACTGTTTGTCTAGAATGATTTGTTTACAAGCGGTCAAATTGCTGTCAATTAATTTTTGTTTATACCTATTCCGGGCCCACTTCACTGCCACTTGCCACTCCAAATCCCCAAAGTTGGTAATCTGTGCTAAAAGATTATTGATGACTGTTGTGTAATGTTCTCGTAAAATGACCATGTTATTGTACATCCAATCAGTAGTGTTGTGTATGATTTTCTCCGTTGTAATGTTATTGGGTGAAGATGGCTTGATAAACTGTGTGAGTTTTTTGACTTGTCTGACCATGCCTGTCGGAAAGGTGACTGTGTCTAATGAATTTTTAACTATTTCTATATGGTGTTGTGCCTGTATCAATCTGAAATATGTTTTTGTAAGAGCTTTATCTAGTGTGGCCTTACTGTTGTATGATATGGCTGTCTGCTTGGTGTGTGATGTGGATGTCTGTACGTGTTCCCCATCTCCAGTTGGACGTTGGTCTCCTAAAACCGAAAATCTATTCTGCAAATTAAGCATAGTTATTAAAACAAAAGAGGAAGATAAACACAGTAAAAATGAAAACTAACAAACCAAAAAAAATTATTAATTAAAATTGTTATCACCCAACTTACTCAAATGGGAGACTTTGTAGGGTTCAAACAAAAAAAACGAGTTTAGGCAGAAGGGCCTAGGTGTGGATGTGAGCAATGAGTCCCTCAAGCCAATTTGTATTCCAGGTGCCGTCTGGGAAGGAAGAAGAAGGTGGTTCCCCTTGGCTCTTCTCAGAAGCAGGTGGGTCAAAGTCCAGCTTTTTTTACCTTCTAGATGGTGGTTTCCTTTTTCTCCCAGTGTCCTGGTTGGCTTGGTATTTTTTATTTGTTTTCTTGTGTTGTTGCTGTGTTCTTCCTCCCTCCGTGAGGTTTAAAATAACCAACTTTATTGAAGTTTCTTAAAAAGACTTAGTGCAGAAAAGAAATTTAAAGTAAAAAGAGGTTCCTTTAAAATCCTAACGTTTCGCAAATAAAATGCTTCCTCAGAGGACTATCAACTGGAGTGGGGAGTTGAGCTGCCTTTTATACCTGTATGTGAATGGGTGTGGCTTCCCTAACGTGTGACATTATCCTGTAAGGTAAGTGTTGATTGGTTGATATTTTTAACCTCACAGGAACAGCTTCATCTGGAGCTTTGCTTTTCCCTCCAAAAGGGGGAGTATGACTTGGCAGTTTCTGGTTGGTCAATGAGCTTTAGAGTCTGCCATTTTGTTTTTCAAAATAAAAGTCACCATGTATTATTGCTACTGACTTTAGCTGTCCTGTGAATTTTGTTGATAATTTGTTAAAATCGAGGAGGAAAGAGAAACGGAAGGCTCTGGCAAGGTTAGGTTTTAGAAAGATTATTTCTTAAAAAATGTCCTATTGGATCTTTGATGCACGGGCACAACCAAGAATCCCTTTCCCCCTTTATTTATTTTAATCAGATATTTTTTATTAATTTGTTTATTGATTTAATTATTTATTTATTTATTTTACAGGTCTCCAAGATCCCCTATTTTATGGATGGAGTGAAACCGGAGTTTTACTGCATTAAGGTAAGTATTGAAGGAGGACCGGTCTACAGGTAAGTATTTTGTGGAAGTTAGGATAACTTTGGGTGAGAGAGGGGAGAGAAGAAAGGGTAGAGAAGAAGAGGCCAAATAGAGGGAAAGGAGGGGTGAGGGAAAAGGAAGGGGAAAGGAAAGAGCTGAGAAAGTAAAGGTTAAGTTTAGGGAACGGAAAGGGGTGTGGGGGGTCAAAAGAACGGTTGGAAAGGTAGGGTTGGGTATTGGGTTAAGGTTAGGGCAAAGGTTTGGGTAAGAGGATAGGGCAAGGACTAAGGTTAAGTTTGGGTACTGGGTTAAGGTTAGGGTTAGGGGCAATGGGGTAAGGGTAAAGGGTTAGGGTTAGGGTTAGGGTTAGGGTTAGGTTTTAGAAAGATTATTTCTTAAAAAATGTCCTATTGGATCTTTGATGCACGGGCACAACCAAGAATCCCTTTCCCCCTTTATTTATTTTAATCAGATATTTTTTTATTAATTTGTTTATTGATTTAATTATTTATTTATTTATTTTACAGGTCTCCAAGATCCCCTATTTTATGGATGGAGTGAAACCGGAGTTTTACTGCATTAAGGTAAGTATTGAAGGAGGACCGGTCTACAGGTAAGTATTTTGTGGAAGTTAGGATAACTTTGGGTGAGAGAGGGGAGAGAAGAAAGGGTAGAGAAGAAGAGGCCAAATAGAGGGAAAGGAGGGGTGAGGGAAAAGGAAGGGGAAAGGAAAGAGCTGAGAAAGTAAAGGTTAAGTTTAGGGAACGGAAAGGGGTGTGGGGGTCAAAAGAACGGTTGGAAAGGTAGGGTTGGGTATTGGGTTAAGGTTAGGGCAAAGGTTTGGGTAAGAGGATAGGGCAAGGACTAAGGTTAAGTTTGGGTACTGGGTTAAGGTTAGGGTTAGGGGCATGGGGTTAAGGGTAAAGGTTAGGGTTGGGTTTAGGTTAAGGTTAGGGCAAAAGTTGGGGTAAGGGGATAGGGTAAGGGCAAAGGTTAGGGTTAGGTCAGGGTACTGGGTTAAGGTTAGGGTAAGGGTTGGGGTAAGGGAATAGGGTAAGGGCAGAGGTTAGGGTTAGGGTTGGGTATTGGGTTGAGGTTAGGGTAAAGGTTGGGGTAAGGGGATAGGGTGAGGGTAAGGACAGAGGTTAAGGTTAGGTGTTAGGTTGAGATACAGATTGAAATAGAAAAATAAGAAAAATAAGGTTGAGGTAAGGGCAAAGGTTGAGGTCAGGAATAACAGATTGCAGTAAATTATTATGGTAGCTATAATACTAAAAAAGAATTAAAACAGAAGTATGGAACAATAAGTGCTAGGAAAAAGTGCTAAAAGATACAATCAAAAAAAGATAAGTGCTAAAAATATTAATCACCGCAAAACCACACACTAAAAGAAATTTAAAGATTCTATATCCATCACTCTGTTTATTGTCTTTTTTATTTATATAATAATAATAATAATAATATTAATAATAATAATAATAATAATACTGAATCTTCAACCAGAAAGGGATCCTGGAGACCTGCGCCATACAGAATTTTGATGAAAACCGCAAGTTCGAACCTTCAAGAATGAAATGTACGTATTGTAACTTTGGTGACCTTGCATTTGGGTGTACTCACCTTTCTACATTGCGTCTCATGAAAATCCATGTTTTTAAGTTCGTATGTTCTTTACAATAGGTTTTTATTAAGGTTGTTGTCTGAAGTTATATAATCTATTGCAATTGTGTTGTTAAGGGTCTAGTTGCTCTACCCAGTAATCAAATATTGCCTGTGCTGTGTCGGTTGTCCAGCATATGCCATCCTTTTCTACTTTAAAGAGATCTTGACTCTCAGCAAGTAATGGATTTTCATGAGACGCAATGTATTCATTGAGCACCTCCAGATTCTGCTGCTCCTGATCAGGCAAAGACCACGAATATGGAACCAGTGCTGTGTGAACTGTGGCATTGGGGAACGCTGTGTAGGCCGCCTTCCACAGGCCCTGTAGTTGTTTTATGGCTGTCTTGTATGGTAGTTGGTGTCTGTTGTGAATACCTGCAGCTAATGCTACCTGCTGTGTGTGTGGATGTGGTGAGAGTTTCCGTAAGACTTTGGTGAGGTGTAAGAAATTAGCCTCCGGAAAGCTGTCTATCTGTATATTTGTGTTCTTGATTGAGGGGATACGGTTTAGATTACCGTCCCCTATAAACACTATGGGTTTGTGTATTGAAATGGACCAGTCTGATGCTTTTCTATTTGTGTTGATGTGTCTGTACGGAGTGTCCCTGAGCGGGACCCTATCTAAAAGCTCTTCGTCTGCGGAGTCGGAGGACACTCTAGATGGCTTAGCCACTGCAAGAGGCTTAGATCGGAGGGAGGATTCAGAACGGGTTTCGGGTGGAGAAGATTTCTCTTCACGTCGCCCCCTCATCCTTATCCCCTTCTGCCTAGCAGTGGTTTCAGCCGTATCCCCGTCATTCTCCCCAGACGTAGTGACGGTTCTAGAATGAAAAGTGTGTTCAGAGTTAATATTATTAGGGTTGTTTGGTGACATTACTGTAGAAGGTGATGAAAGAGAAGGTGATATAGAGTGTGCGGTATTGTGTCGAGGTGGTTTTTTATGGACTTGGGCCTGTGGACTAGCGGCCTTTTGGAGTGAAGTGGCATGTGAGGGGCCCGCCGTGTCCAAAGATTGGGACTGTTTGTCTAGAATGATTTGTTTACAAGCGGTCAAATTGCTGTCAATTAATTTTTGTTTATACCTATTCCGGGCCCACTTCACTGCCACTTGCCACTCCAAATCCCCAAAGTTGGTAATCTGTGCTAAAAGATTATTGATGACTGTTGTGTAATGTTCTCGTAAAATGACCATGTTATTGTACATCCAATCAGTAGTGTTGTGTATGATTTTCTCCGTTGTAATGTTATTGGGTGAAGATGGCTTGATAAACTGTGTGAGTTTTTTGACTTGTCTGACCATGCCTGTCGGAAAGGTGACTGTGTCTAATGAATTTTTAACTATTTCTATATGGTGTTGTGCCTGTATCAATCTGAAATATGTTTTTGTAAGAGCTTTATCTAGTGTGGCCTTACTGTTGTATGATATGGCTGTCTGCTTGGTGTGTGATGTGGATGTCTGTACGTGTTCCCCATCTCCAGTTGGACGTTGGTCTCCTAAAACCGAAAATCTATTCTGCAAATTAAGCATAGTTATTAAAACAAAAGAGGAAGATAAACACAGTAAAAATGAAAACTAACAAACCAAAAAAAATTAATTAAAATTGTTATCACCCAACTTACTCAAATGGGAGACTTTGTAGGGTTCAAACAAAAAAAACGAGTTTAGGCAGAAGGGCCTAGGTGTGGATGT